>NC_092268.1:1083068-1167395 GCF_036320965.1 Panulirus ornatus | reverse complement strand
GTACAAAGGCAAAGGGGATAAGAGTGAGTGCTCAAATTACAGAGGTATAAGTTTGTTGAGTATTCCTGGTAAATTATATGGGAGGGTATTGATTGAGAGGGTGAAGGCATGTACAGAGCATCAGATTGGGGAAGAGCAGTGTGGTTTCAGAAGTGGTAGAGGATGTGTGGATCAGGTGTTTGCTCTGAAGAATGTATGTGAGAAATACTTAGAAAAACAAATGGATTTGTATGTAGTATTTATGGATCTGGAGAAGGCATATGATAGAGTTGATAGAGATGCTCTGTGGAAGGTTTTAAGAATATATGGTGTGGGAGGCAAGTTGTTAGAAGCGGTGAAAAGTTTTTATCGAGGATGTAAGGCATGTGTACGTGTAGGAAGAGGGGAAAGTGATTGGTTCTCAGTGAATGTAGGTATGCGGCAGGGGTGTGTGATGTCTCCATGGTTGTTTAATTTGTTTATGGATGGGGTTGTTAGGGAGGTGAATGCAAGAGTTTTGGAAAGAGGGGCAAGTATGCAGTCTGTTGTGAATGAGAGAGCTTGGGAAGTGAGTCAGTTGTTGTTCGCTGATGATACAGCGCTGGTGGCTGATTCATGTGAGAAACTGCAGAAGCTGGTGACTGAGTTTGGTAAAGTGTGTGAAAGAAGAAAGTTCAGAGTAAATGTGAATAAGAGCAAGGTTATTAGGTACAGTAGGGTTGAGGGTCAAGTCAATTGGGAGGTAAGTTTGAATGGAGAAAAACTGGAGGAAGTAAAGTGTTTTAGATATGTGGGAGTGGATCTGGCAGCAGATGGAACCATGGAAGCGGAAGTGAATCATAGGGTGGGGGAGGGGGCGAAAATTCTTGGAGCCTTGAAGAATTTTTGGAAGTCGAGAACATTTTCTCGGAAAGCAAAAATGGGTATGTTTGAAGGAATAGTGGTTCCAACAATGTTTTATGGTTGCGAGGCGTGGGCTATGGATAGATTTGTGCGCAGGGGGTGGATGTGCTGGAAATGAGATGTTTGAGGACAATATGTGGTGTGAGGTGGTTTGATCGAGTAAGTAATGTAAGGGTAAGAGAGATGTGTGGAAATAAAAAGAGCGTGGTTGAGAGAGCAGAAGAGGGTGTTTTGAAATGGTTTGGTCACATGGAGAGAATGAGTGAGGAAAGATTGACAAAGAGGATATATGTGTCGGAGGTGGAGGGAACGAGGAGAAGTGGGAGACCAAATTTTAGGTGGAAAGATGGAGTGAAAAAGATTTTGAGTGATTGGGGCCTGAACATGCAGGAGGGTGAAAGGCGTGCAAGGAATAGAGTGAATTGGAACGATGTGGTATACTGCTTCTGTCTAATGCTTCCAGCTAATGCTCGTATCTCCTACTACTACATAATGTTCATAACTATTTCTAATATCTGTTGATCCTACCATTATGCTAAAAGGCAGGGCTAACTCATAGTGCTTACTGCAGGAAAATAGAGTTGCAAAGAATGAGATGTGTGAGCCAAGTGTTTAGTGTTGTGTGTGACAAGGAGAGATTATATGTTTATGGACATAGTGCTTGCAGTCCACATGTAGGTGAGGCTTGAAGATTTGGAAAATCACAATCTGTGCAATTAGATACGGATAAACTCTTGATTTTGTTTTTGTGTATGTACTGCTGAGGCTGTGTTTTCTGATTTTGATTATATTTGTGAGAACTTAGTTTTGGTAGCTTTTAGCATCTGAAACTATGAAAATATTTGGCGATTAGGTAAGAGATGATGATGTAGCAAGCTCATGTTGGTGTACATGTTAATGTAAGAATTACAGCACTGGGTGGGTACATATATATGGCAACAAATGATAGGTGCATTATTATATGTGAGTTATAACTTGATAGCAGTAGCAGTGCTCCTTGCACGTAGTTTTATTAAGCTCTTTTCATTGTTGACTTATTTTCCAGGTGTCTTCTGTACGAATGTGGAATGGCCTTAGTGCATGATATGGAGCAGCAGCAGCAGCAAGAAACACACATGACCACTGCCGACTCGACAGAACTTAGTTGATAATAGAAGTATGTTTGTATATAAGTGCCAGTTTAGTTTAGTTTACCAGGCTTCCAAATACTTTAGGATTTAGTGATGAGTCATTCTTACAGAATGAGTTTAGGAGGAATAACATTTTTAGTTCCATAGAAGCATGGGAGGTGGGTTGATTACAAAGGGTAGTGAGTGGTGGGATGAAGAAGTAAGATTATTAGTGAAAGAGAAGAGAGAGGCATTTGGACGATTTTTGCAGGGAAAAAATGCAATTGAGTGGGAGATGTATAAAAGAAAGAGACAGGAGGTCAAGAGAAAGGTGCAAGAGGTGAAAAAGAGGGCAAATGAGAGTTAGGGTGAGAGAGTATCATTAAGTTTTAGGGAGAATATAAAAGATGTTCTGGAAGGAGGTAAATAAAGTGCGTAAGACAAGGGAGCAAATGGGAACTTCAGTGAAGGACGCTAATGGGGAGGTGATAACAAGTAGTGGTGATGCAAGAAGGAGATGGAGTGAGTATTTTGAAGGTTTGTTGAATGTTTGATGATAGAGTGGCAGATATAGGGTGTTTTGGTCGAGGTGGTGTGCAAAGTGAGAGGGTTAGGGAAAATGATTTGGTAAACAGAGAAGAGGTAGTAAAAGCTTTGCGGAAGATGAAAGCCGGCAAGGCAGCAGGTTTGGATGGTATTGCAGTGGAATCTATGAAAAAAGGGGGTGACTGTATTGTTGACTGGTTGGTAAGGTTATTAAATGTATGTATGACCCATGGTGAGGTGCCTGAGGATTGGCGGAATGCGTGCATAGTGCCATTGTACAAAGGCAAAGGGGATAAGAGTGAGTGCTCAAATTACAGAGGTATAAGTTTGTTGAGTATTCCTGGTAAATTATATGGGAGGGTATTGATTGAGAGGGTGAAGGCATGTACAGAGCATCAGATTGGGGAAGAGCAGTGTGGTTTCAGAAGTGGTAGAGGATGTGTGGATCAGGTGTTTGCTTTGAAGAATGTATGTGAGAAATACTTAGAAAAGCAAATGGATTTGTATGTAGCATTTATGGATCTGGAGAAGGCATATGATAGAGTTGATAGAGATACTCTGTGGAAGGTATTAAGAATATATGGTGTGGGAGGCAAGTTGTTAGAAGCAGCGAAAAGTTTTTATCGAGGATGTAAGGCATGTGTGCGTGTAGGAAGAGAGGAAAGTGATTGGTTCTCAGTGAATGTAGGTTTGCGGCAGGGGTGTATGATGTCTCCGTGGTTGTTTAATTTGTTTATGGATGGGGTTGTTAGGGAGGTGAATGCAAGAGTTTTGGAAAGAGGGGCAAGTATGAAGTCTGTTGTGGATGAGAGAGCTTGGGAAGTGAGTCAGTTGTTGTTCGCTGATGATACAGTGCTGGTGGCTGATTCATGTGAAAAACTGCAAAAGCTGGTGACTGAGTTTGGTAAAGTGTGTGAAAGAAGAAAGTTGAGTAAGTGTGAATAAGAGCAAGGTTATTAGGTACAGTAGGGTTGAGGGTCAAATCAATTGGGAGGTACGTTTGAGTGGAGAAAAACTGGAGGAAGGAAAGTGTTTTAGATATCTGGGAGTGGATCTGGCAGCGGATGGAACCATGGAAGTGGAAGTGAATCATAGGGTGGGGGAGGGGGCGAAAATCCTGGGAGCCTTTAAGAATGTGTGGAAGTCGAGAACATTATCTTGGAAAGCAAAAATGGGTATGTTTGAAGGAATAGTGGTTCCAACAATGTTGTATGGTTGCGAGGCGTGGGCTATGGATAGAGTTGTGCGCAGGGGGGTGGATGTGCTGGAAATGAGATGTTTGAAGACAATGTGTGGTGTGAGGTGGTTTGATCGAGTAAGTAATGTAAGGGTAAGAGAGATATGTGGAAATAAAAAGAGCATGGTTGAGAGAGCAGAAGAGGGTGTTTTGAAATGGTTTGGGCACATGGAGAGAATGAGTGAGGAAAGATTGACCAAGAGGAAATATGTGTCGGAGGTGGAGGGAACGAGGAGAAGTGGGAGACCAAATTGGAGGTGGAAAGATGGAGTGAAAAAGATTTTGAGTGATCGGGGCCTGAACATGCAGGAGGGTGAAAGGCGGGCAAGGAATAGAGTGAATTGGATCGATGTGGTATACCGGGGTTGACGTGCTGTCAGTGGATTGAATCAGGGCATGTGAAGCGTCTGGGGTAAACCATGGAAAGTTGTGTGGGGCCTGGATGTGGAAAGGGAGCTGTGGTTTCGGGCATTATTGCATGACAGCTAGAGAATGAGTGTGAACGAATGGGGCCTTTGTTGTCTTTTCCTAGCACTACCTCACACACATGATGGGGGAGGGGGATGGTATTCCATGTGTGGCGAGGTGGCGATGGGAATGAATAAAGGCAGACAGTGTGAATTGTGTGCATGGGTATATATGTATGTGTCTGTGTGTATATATATGTGTACATTGAGATGTATAGGTATGTATATTTGCGTGTGTGGATGAGTATGTATATACATGTGTATGGGGGTGGGTTGGGCCATTTCTTTCGTCTGTTTCCTTGCGCTACCTCGCAAACGCGGGAGACAGCGACAAAGCAAAATATATAAAAATAGAAAATGAGTTCATTAAAAGATAATTTTTGAATGAGGAATAACATTTTTACTTGCATAAAAGTTCATTAAAAGATAATTTTTGAATCATAGTTGTAAATGCGATCGAGAGACTTTCATAGATATGGTCCAGTGTTGCTTATGTTTGAAGATACTTTACATGGTCATCATAGACTCGAGAGAACTTAGTTGATAATAGAAGTATGCTTTTGTATAACTGTAAGTTTAGTTTAGTTTACCAGTCTTCCAAATACTTGAGGATTTAGTGATAAATCTATAAAATGAATCCAGCAAGAATAAAATTCTTACTTGCATGGAAGTTCATCGAAAGATGATTCTTAAATAGTTGTAAATGCAATGAAGACTATCATAGATATGGTCCAGCAGGGCTTATGTTAAAACATACTTAACAGAGCTTAGAGAGCATTTTCTTGCACATAAAAATGATCTTGTCTATATATTAAAGATTTAAGTTGAAAATTAAATTATGGAAGAAAACATTCTTGAACTTTGTTGAATAGTTGATTTAACTTTCTGTTGCTCAGTTGTAGAAATTAATATTTAGCATTGACTTTCAGGTACACTGTGTAGCACACCAGCAATTTGGAAAAAGAAATTTCCTTCAATAGCATTGTTGGTACTGCTATGGATATAACAAATGATTTGTGGTAATTGGTTAATATATATTGAAAATTGTTTTAAGGGAGACCAATATTAATTGCAAGATTTGAGTGTCTATTGAACAAAATGCATTCGATAGAAAATGGCTTTCAAGGCCTGAGATTAGATACTTCTGAAAATATATATGTATTTATTATACTTAACCACTGTCTCTTCGCATTAGCGAGGTAGTACAAGCAAACAGACGAGGAATGGCCCAACCCACCCACACATATATACAAATACATTTCAACATATACATGTATGTACATACAGACATATACATATATACACATGTACATATCCATACTTGCCACCTTCATCCATTTCCTTTTGCCACCCCGCAACACTTGAAATACCATTTCCCCCCATCTAGTGAGGCAGCTCCAGGAACAGACAAAAAGGCCACATTCGTTCACACTGTCTCTCGCTGTCATGTATAATGCACTGAAACTGCAGCTTTCTTTCCATATCCAGGCCCCACAGACCTTTCCATGGTTTAACCCAGACACTTCACATGCCCTGGTTCAATCCATTGACAGCATGTCCACCCTGGTATACCACATCATTCCGATTCACTCTATTCCTTGCATGCATTTCACCTTCTTGTATATTCAGGCCCTGATCGCTCAAAATCTTTTCACTCCATCCTTCCATCTCCAACTTGGTCTCCCCGTTCTCTTTGTTCCATCCACCTCTGGCCCATATATCCTCGTCAACCTTTCCTCTTGTTCTCTCCATATATCCAAACCATTTTAGCATCCCCTCTTCATCTCTCTCAACCACTCTTTTTATCATCACTGTTCTTACTCTTTCATTACTTGCTCAGTCATGCCCTGGTTCAATCCATTGACAGCAGGTTGACCCCAGTAAACCGCATAGTTCCAGTTCACTCTATCCTGCACACACATTTAACCCTCTTGAATGTTCTGTCCTTGATTGCTCAAAATCTTTTCACTCCATCTCCAATTTGGTCTCTGCATTTTCCTTGTTCCATCCACCTCTGGCCCATATATCCTCGTTGTCAACTTTTCCTTTTGTTCTCTCCATATATGCTGTCTCATCCACATTTTTTATCTGTTCTCTTTCATTACTTGCTCAATCATGCCCTGGTTCAATCCGTTGACAGCAGGTTGACCTCAGTATACCATATAATTCCAGTTCACTCTATCCTGTACACTCATTTAACCCTTTTGAATGTTCAGGCCTTGATTGCTTAGTCTTTTCACTCCATCCTTCCATTTCTGACTTGGTCTTCCTGTTCTTTTGTTCCATACTCCTTTGGCCCATATATCCTCATTGTCAACCTTCCCTCACTCATTCTATCCATATACCCAAACCATTTTAGCACACCCTCTTCAGCTCTCTTAACCACACTTCTTATCACAGTTCTCTTACCCTTTCATTACTTGCTTAATCAAACCACCTCACACCACATATTGTTCTTATGAAGCATTTCATTTCCATCACATCCACCACCCTCTGCACATCCTTATCTATACCCCATGACCCTTATCCATATAACGTTGCTGGAACTAATATTCTTTCAACCATTTTTTCCCTCCTAGATGATCTCTCTCTCCAAACATTCCACACTCCCAGAACCTTCACACCCTCACCCACCCTATGATTCCCTTTATTTCCAAGTTTCTATTTGCTGCCATGTCCAGTCTTCACCTTCAATTTTTCTTCATTCACATTCACAACTCCGTCAAACCTAATAACCTTGTTTTTATTCACATTTGATCAGTTTCTTTAACATGCACTTCCAAACTCATGTTGCCAGGTGCATGAGCAATAATAATCAACCCACATCATTCTAGAATTCAATTTCTTATTCTTTCAAATGGCTCCACAACTTCAGGAGTAATGCTGCTACTGCCTTGGATCTTATCCACTCACCAACCCCTGAATTTACTGCAATGGCATTTCCAAACCATTCTTACTGTTTATCCTTGAGCTTTGTTTCACTCGGCCAGAACATCCCTGTTTCTTTGCTGAAGTGCACCATCTCTCATCTTGATTACTTTCACTGCTTGGTATTGTGTGTAATGACTCCGGCAGAAACAAACAGCTGTTTGATGGACTGACTTGACTGACGACTATGGTTTATCAATTTAGATATGATATTGTGCATGTTTTTTTAATTTCATTAATACTGCATGTGTATTGTAGCATAGATTGCAGTGGATGTATTAGTGCACTGTATGTAGTAAAATATTTTCTAATTGAAAAGTAGCAAGGGATAGACTGTAGAAGTATAGTGTAGTAATTGCAGCTCTTGGTATAAGAAGTTCGTTCTTGTTTCTTGCCCCTCCCCTCATGCACATGCACACAAGCATGCATGCATGTATGTGTGCTTGCGCACATATGCGTGCATGCATGCGCACATATGCGTGCATGCATGCGCACACATGCGTGCATGTATGCATGCATGCGCACACATGCGTGCATGTATGCATGCATGTGCACATATGCGTGCATGTATGCATGCATGCGCACATATGCGTGCATGTATGCATGCATGCGCACATATGCGTGCATGTATGCATGCATGCGCACATATGCGTGCATGTATGCATCCATGCGCACATATGCGTGCATGTATGCATGCATGTGCACATATGCGTGCATGAATGGATGCATGCGCACATATGCGTGAATGTATGCATGCATGCGCACTTATGCGTGCATGTATGCATGCATGCGCACATATGCGTGCATGTATGCATGCATGCGCACATATGCGTGCATGTATGCATCCATGCGCACATATGCGTGCATGTATGCATGCATGTGCACATATGCGTGCATGAATGGATGCATGCGCACATATGCGTGAATGTATGCATGCATGCGCACTTATGCGTGCATGTATCCATGTGCACATACGTGTGCATGTATGCATGCATGCGCACATACGTGTGCATGTATGCATGCATGCACACATATCCATGCACATGTACACATACGTATGCATGAGCACACATACCCATGCATGTATGCATGCACACGCACACCACACGGGTAACTGAGACAATTCAAATCTTCTCAATTCGTACTTTCACCCTAGCAAACCTGTCCCTCTATCCTACTAAACCTAATAACCATGCAATTATTGACATTTACTCGCAACTGCCGTCTTTAACACACAATACCAACTCGGTCACCAGCTTGTGCAGTTTCAGTTAATAATCTGCCACTACTGCTGTGTCATCGGCAAACTGAATCTCTTCCCAGGCCCTCACTACCTACAGAATGCATACTTGCCCCTCTGTTCAAGACCTTTGTATTTATCTTCCTACCACTTCAGTCATAGTGACACTCCAGACCCATAACATAAACCTTCATGTGGAACCACTTTCCATTCTTCCTACCCACCCACACACACGTACCTTACACCCATCATAGATTTTCATTGCTTCTGGCTGCTTCCTCCTAGACCAAGTATTTGTAAGACCATCCACAAAGTGTGTCAACCTTATCAAATTCTTTATCCATATCCATAAATGCCACATACCCATATTTGTTTTTCACAGTCTAATGCAAACACTTGATCCATAGATCCTTTACCACTTGGGAAACCATGTTGCACTTCCCCAGTGTGCTGTTCTGTACCTGCCTTTGCCATCTGTCACCATTCTTCCTTACAGCTTACCACGCATGCTTAACAAACCTCTTGTACCTCTGTATTTTGAAAACTCTATTTTTGTCCCACATGCCTTTACGTTGTGGCACTATACATGCATTCTGCCAATCTTTGGGGACCTCTCCATGATCCATGCGTACATTGGAAATCCTATCTAAACAATCTACAACAATCGTCCTGTCATAAGAAATTCATCTGCAATATCATCACTTCCACTACCTTGCTATGTTTTATCACATGTAAGGCTTTCACTTTCTCTTCTTATTTCGCCAAACTCTTTTCCATGGCCGGATCACTTCACATACTTCCCTGACCCAAACAGCCTACTTCTGCTGCCTTATCAAACATTCAGCAATCCTTCAAAATACTCGATCTCTCGTCACTTCCTGTTACCACCTAATTGGCCCCTTCACTGAAGTTCCCAGTTGCTTTGTTTTCATGAAATATTAAATCTTTCCGAAACATTATCCCGATGTTTACAGACACACTCGTTCCATCTTTCAATTGCCCTCTTTTTCAGCCCCTGTACCACTTTGCACACCTCCCCGACCAAAACGCCCTATATCTGCCACTGTCATCAAACACGTTCGACAAACCTTCAAAATACTTGCTCCATCTCCTCCTTGCTTAAAAACTACTTAACTCCCCCTTTGCCGATGTTCCTGTTTGTTCTCTGGTCTTATGCACATTATTTACCTCCTTCCAAAACATCTTTTTATTTTCCCTGAAATTTAATGATACTGTCTCACCCCAACTCTCATTTGCCCTCTTTTTCAACTCTTGCACCTTTCTCTTGACCACCTGCCTATTTCTTTTATACATCTCTGTCATTTGCACTACTTTCCTGCAAGAATCGTCCAAATGCCTCTCTTTTCTTTCACTAACAACCTTACTTCTTCATTCATCCCACCACTCACAACCCTTTCTGATTGGCCCACCTTTCTCATGCCACATGCATCTTTTGTGCAAGCCATCACTGCTTCCCCAAATACATCCCATTCCTCCCACACTCCCCTCACGTCATTTGCTCTCACCTTTTGCTATTCTACACTTAATCTCTCCTGGTACTTCCTCACACAAGTCTCCTTTCCAAGCTACTTTTCCAAACTATCTTTTCCCCAATATTCTCTCTCCTTTTCTGGAAACTTCTACAAATCTTCACCTTTGCCTCCACAAGATTGTGATCAGACATCCCTCCAGCTGCCCCTCTCAGCACATGAACATCCACAAGTCTTTCTTTTACCTGCCTATCAATTAATTTACATATCTTTATATAGGAGATATAAATGACAAAATTGCTTTTCATTCACCATGCGTCACACATGGAACTGTGCTAACCATACCAAGTTTTACCTCTACATTCTTGGAGGTAAATTCAAAAGGTGAATGATGGTGAGAAGTACAGGTATTTGTGTTAGGAAGAGAAAGTGGCAATTTTTCTTTTGTTCAGGGAAGCATGTAACATGTTGGATAAAGCCTTAGTTGTCGTCATTGAATGATGGCAATGACGACAGTTTGTATTTTGCATCAAAAACTATTTTTAAGATTAAATGTCATTATTCTGTTGTATAAATCAATTGTGAAAACCACTTCATATTGTCTGCCATCCAGAAACAAGGATGATAGTTTGAGTAAAAGTTATAATGTAGATTTTAAGTGACTGGAAAGCTCTAATATTTCACTGTGGAAAAGCATACAGTAGCCAGACTTTTATCCACCTTGTTTACTTTTATCCTCTATGTTTCTAGAATTTTTCTGGTAGAATTGAACAGGAAATCTTGTTGCGATGTTGACAAACCCAATTCTGCTCTCAATCGCTGTAAACTGTACTTGTAGTACCCTCTTCCCTACCCTAGAAATGCAGTATATTGACAAAACATAGATTATTTACAAATTGATGGCTTAATTGGCAATGTTTCCAACCCAGGCACATGTCCACTTGAAACTAAACCCCTCAAATATGAAAATTATTAAATCTTGTGTGTTCTGGACTCTACCGAAGTTCCCTTTGGAAATATTGCAAGGTCCTGCATGTCCAAGACGCAGCTTCCCCACTGAAGATGCTGTACATCTACTCCTCCATTGTTTACTTTCCTCACAAGGATGACTACATATCACCACAATACCTCTTTGTTTGGTGGTCCCCTCCCCTCTGTGTTGTGCAAGGGGATCCTGGGGACAGACAATGGCAGCTAAAGATGATCCTGTATGAATGGCTTTAAACTACATGAGATGCACTGATCTTTGGTCCAATACTGATCAATTTATATATTTTCACGTCATTAAAGTAATTCCAGTGAAATATCTTGGGGGACCTTTTGTGGAACCAGTGATTTTGCATATCCGAGCCAAATAATAAAGCTTTTACTGCTATCTAATCATGTACCAAGCCAAAGAAAAGGAATGTGTTAAAAAACATGTAAATGAAACCAATATGAATTTTTTTCCCCCAAGTAACCCTTGCCTTGAGAGATCATTTTGAATTAACCGCCTTACTAGCTATCTAACAATGAAATTGGTGTATGTTATTCCTTGACACCTTATTCGTGTATAATTTTTTTTAAGATGTACATTGTCACTTGTAAAATTATACAGGATGCATTATGCAACGATGAGGGAATGGTTGTAAAGATGAGTCTTTCTACTGTGCTTTATGAAAAAGGAAATTCTGCAATGTAAATCTGTATGCAGTTGCACTGAAGAAACTTTGATCATTGAATTTGTATACCTTGTTAAAAATGTTTGCACTGAAGTCTGTAAAAATACTTCATATTTCTAAAAGTACCTTGTGTATGAATTCCAAAATAATAAAGATTAGGGAAATTGGCTGTAGAGCACTTATATCCTAAACAGCTACAATAAAAAACAATGAAGAAATTTTAAAGATATTTGGCTGTCTGTCATTAACTCCCTTGCACCAAATGACATACATGCTTAGCAGCTTAAACTACAAGTGAGCTGGCTATTTTTGATTAAAGGGCAGCTGCAGTAAGACTGAGGGAGTAATCACCTTATGAGATCCCATAGAATGTTGAAGTTACCTAATGGATGCTATTAGGGAAGCATTAGAAGTACATAAGGAAGCTAATTACATGGGAATTACAATTAAATTATCCCATAAGATGCCTAATGGTGCCTAAATTACTGGGGATAATTATGAATTTACAGGCTATGAGATTGCCCATCACTGAGAATAAGTGGGGAAAGGAGCACACTAAGGTTTACTCAAGTTGAAATAGAATAACTTTGATAACTGCCAGAGATAATGGCATGTAATTAAGTAAATTTGTAAGATAGAACCTGCTATAAACTTTCAATAAAGTACTAAGTCAGTAAATGATGACATAATGGGGACTTGAGCTCTCACACATTACTGTGGCTCTTTTATACTAAGAAATTAGTTAATTATATAATTTACTTAAGTAGGAGGCTAATGTTTACACAATATAAGTATGTTGAATTTATCCTAAGTATTTATAACTCAAGAATTCATCTAAGTCCCATTGTATTAAATTTCTTCATAAATAACTCCAATACTTGGCTTTAGTTCATAAGTATCTATCAAAGACTCATTTTTCTGATCAGTGCTTTCATAAGTATTTTTCTAAGTTCATTGTACTGTGGATCAATGAAATATGTATCTCCCTTTCATTTTTTTTATTGATCTTTTCTTTTTTACATCAAATGTATACATCAAATGTATTCTTGGGTCTTCTCATCACTGCAGCCTGTTTCCTGGACCTCTCTCTCTCCCTCCCTCTCACAGCCACTTCACAATCTGAAAGATGTAAAGCAAGACCATTAGATATTGATGTTCTCAGCAGATTTGTTGCTGATGGTCAAGCTAAAAGCAAAGATGACAAGTACTCTGTCTCTCTCTTCCAGTGGCTGCTACTGCTGTAGGGTGGTGGCAGTGCTCATACTGAAAACAAAGATTATTATTACTCTTTACCTGCTATACCAAACCACCACTACCTTCACCCCCTTACTACCTAAACCTGCTGCTGCTACTGCTCTTGTTGCTGCAGCAGTGGGGGTAGAGCATGGGGGGTTATTTCCCTCCCTCTCACACCTCCCACTCTCCTACTACCCCCACCCTTCTTCCCCTACCCCCCTCCCAAACCTCCCCCCTTGCCCTCTCCCCCACCCCCCGGCCCCCCACCCCTCCCACCCACCCATCCCCCTGCCTACCTTCCCCCACCCCCCTCCCACCCTCCTCCACCCCCCTCCCACCCAAACCAACTCCCTTCCTGCTACTCCGCTGCTGCCGCTGCTGCCACTGTTGCTGCTTCTCAGTCTGTAAACACAAATAGAATTAGCATCCCCTGTACCCCACACTCTTGCTTCATTCTCGTGCCAAACTCTCATCCTCCCCTTACTGCTGCTGCTGCTGTTGCTGTTCAATCTGTCAACGTAAAGAGGAAAATTGATTAGTATCTTCTTGCAACCAATTGCTCCGCTCTCATCTTCACTCCTGCCCATCCAGCTGATGCTATTGTTGTCGAGAGATTTCTGTTGGGGATAAACATGACAGTGTTCATATGATACCAGGGGTGTAACCATAGGGAGCACCCCCAACTCCTCCTTTATGAAGTCCTGATGAGATGGACATTTATGTTCCATGGAGAACACTTGAACCTTCTTCCTCAGAGTGGGTGCCATCATCAACACTGCTCTACTGAAGGTCTCAAGCAGAACCAATCCTGCAAAAGGGAGAAAAAATATTGATAACATCAAATCATATGAAGTTTCTGGAAGAAAAAAACATACTTTTTCCGACAAAATGGCAATTACTGATATTCCTACGCTAGAAACAATCCACATATACAACAAAATGACACAATCCCATCCATTATGTTTCTTTATGACTATTACTCAAATATAACAGCCTGGATGTATTGTAATTATATCCATTGATTTTGCTATAAAACTGAACATTTTGCAGGTACGTACCATGGTCATCAAGCGTTTCATCAGAATACTTCGGCCAGGAGTCCGGTGGAGGCATGGTGCAAGGAAGAATGTAGAGGTAAAAGTAATGGCAAGCCAGAAGATGAACTAGAAGAAATGCAGGGAGGAATATGAAAGGTAGGTAACTGCAGTGAATGTAGGAATGCAGTCATGTCTGAATTATACTT
This sequence comes from Panulirus ornatus, assembly GCF_036320965.1. Taxonomy (NCBI): domain Eukaryota; kingdom Metazoa; phylum Arthropoda; class Malacostraca; order Decapoda; family Palinuridae; genus Panulirus; species Panulirus ornatus. Next base: position 1,153,356 of record NC_092268.1, on the reverse strand, counting down.
GATCGCTGTTTCCTGCATTAGCGAGGAAGTGCCAGGAAACAGATGAAGAAAGACCCATCCACTTGTATATATACATACATATATGCATATACATATTCATATACTTTCTTTTTTTCTTTCAAACTATTCGCCATTTCCCGCGTTAGCGAGGTAGCGTTAAGAACAGAGAACTGGGCCTTTAAGGGAATATCCTCACCTGGCCCAAATCTCTATTCCTTCTTTTGGAAAATTAAAAAAAAATAATAAGAGGGGAGGATTTCCAGCCCCCTGCTCCCTCCCCTTTTAGTCGCCTTCTACGACACGCAGGGAATACGTGGGAAGTATTCTTTCTCCCCTATCCCCAGGGATATTCATATACATATATACATATTCATGCTTGTTTGTCTTCATTCTCGGTACCATCCCACCTCACAGGAAACATGAAAAAAGGCTATATCCACTCACACTCATTCTCAAGCTGTTGTGTAATGCACCAAAACCACAGCTCCCTATCCAGGTCCCACAGGCCTCTCCATGGTTTATTCCGGATACTTCACATGCCCTAGTTCAGTCCATTGACAGCATGTCGACCAGAAGTAAACCACATTATTTCAAACCATTCTATTCTATGCACGTATTTCACCATTCTACATGTTTAGGCCCCAATTGCTCAGAATCGTTTTCACTCCATTCTTCCCCCTCCAATTTGGTCTCCCACTTCTCCTCGTTCCCTCCTCTCTGACACATATATCCTCTTGGTCAATCTTTCCTCACTCATTCTCTCCATGTGACCGAACCATTTCAAAACACCCTCTTCTGCTCTCTCAACCACACTCTTTTTATTACCACACCTCTCTCTCTCACCCTATTATTACTTACTCAATCAAACCACCTCACATCTCATATTGTCCTCAAACATCTCATTTCCAGCACATCCACCCTCCTCCACACAACTCTATCTATAGCCTATGCCTTGCAACCATATAACATTGACGGAACCACGATCCCTTCAAACATACCCATTTTTGCTTTCTGAGATAATGTTCTCGACTTCCACACATTCTTCAACGCTCCCAGAACTTTTGCCTCCTCCCCCACCCTATGATTCGCTTCCGCTTCCATGGTTCTATCTGCTGCCAAATCCACTCCCAGATATCTAAAACACTTCACTTCCTCCAGTTTTCTCCATTCAAACTTACCTCCCAATTGACTTGTCCCTCAACCCTACTATCCCTAATAACCTTGCTCTTATTCACATTTACTCTCAGCTTTCTTCTTTCACACACTTTACCAAACTCAGTCACCAGCTTCGGCAGTTTCTCACATGAATCAGCCACCAGCGCTGTATCATCAGCGAACAACAACTGACTCACTTCCCAAGCTCTCTCATCCACAACAGACTGCATACTTGCCCCTCTTTCCAAAACTCTTGCATTCACCTCCCTAACAAACCCATCCATAAACAAATTAAACCACCATGGAGACATCACACACCCCTGCCGCAAACCAACATTCACTGAGAACCAATCACTTTCCTCTCTTCCTACATGTACACATGCCTTACATCCTTGATAAAAAGTTTTCACTGCCTCTAACATCTTGCCCCCACTCCATATACTCTTAATACCTTCCACAGAGCATCTCTATCAACTCTTATCATATGCCTTCTCCAGATCCATAAATGCTACATACAAATCCATTTGCTTTTCTAAGTATTTCTCACATACAATCTTCAAAGCAAACACCTGATCCACACATCCTCTACCATTTCCGAAATCACACTGCTCTTCCCCAATTTGATGCTCTGTACGTGCCTTCACCCTCTCAATCAATACCCTCCCATATAATTTCCCAGGAATACTCAACAAACTTATACCTCTGTAATTTGAGCACTCACTTTTATCCTCTTTGCCTTTGTACAATGGCACTATGCAAGCATTCCGCCAATCCTCAGGCACCTCACCATGAGTCATACATACATTAAATAACCTTACCAACCAGTCAACAATACAGTCACCCCCTTTTTTAATAAATTCCACTGCAATCCATCCAAACCCACTGCCTTGCTGGCTTTCTCCCTAACCCTCTCACTTTGCACACCACCTCGACCAAAACACCCTATATCTGCCACTCTATCATCAAACGCATTCAACAAACCTTCAAAATACTCACTCCATCTCCTTCTCACATTACCACTACTTGTTATCACCTCCCCATTAACCCCCTCCACTGAAGTTCCCTTTGTTCCCTTGTCTTACGCATTTTATTTACCTCCTTCCAAAACATCTTTTTATCCTCCCTAAAATTTAATGATACTCTCTCACCCCAACTCTCATTTGCCCTCTTTTTCACCTCTTGCACCTTTCCCTTGGCCTCCTGCCTCTTTCTTTTATACATCTCCCAGTCATTTGCATTATTTCCCTGCAAAAATCGTCCCAAATGCCTCTCTCTTCTCTTTCACTAATAATCTTACTTCTTCATCCCACCACTCACTACCCTTTCTAATCTGCCCAGCTCCCATGTTTCTCATGCCACAAGCATCTTTTGCGCAAGCCATCACTGCTTCCCTGAATATATTCCATTCCAACCCCCACTCCCCTTATGTCCTTTGTTCTCACCTTTTTCCATTCTGTACTCAGCCTCTCCTGGTACTTCCTCACACAAGTCTCCTTCCTAAGTTCACTTGCTCTCACCACTCTCTTCACCCCAACATTCTCTCTTCTTTTCTGTATATATATATATATATATATATATATATATATATATATATATATATATATATATATATATATATATATTTATGTATATATATACATATATACATATTTACATATTCATTCTTGCTGCCTACAACCATTCCCCTCACTGTCCCGCCACACATGAAATAGCATCCACCCCCAACCCCCTGCGAGGTAGCGCTAGGAAAAGACAAAAAGGCCACATTCGTTCACACTCAGTCTCTAGCTGTCATGTGTAATGCACCATAATCACAACTCCTTTCCACATCCAGACCCCACAGACCTTTCCATGGTTTACCCCAGATGCTTTACGTGCCCTGGTTCAATCCATTGACAGCATGTCAACCCTGGCATACCACGTCGTTCCAATACACTCTATTCCTTGCACACCTTTCACCCTCCTGTATGTTCAGGCCCCGATCACTCAAAATCTTTTTCACTCCATCTTTCCACCACCAATTTGGTCTCCCACTTCTTGTTCCATCCACCTCTGACACATACATCCTCTTTGTCAATCTTTCCTCACTCATTCTCTCCAATTGACCAAACCATTTCAGAACACCCTCATCTGCTCTTTCAACCACACTCTTTATTACCACACATCTCTCTTGCCCTTTCATTACTTACTCGATCAAACCACCTCACACCACGTATTTTCCTCAAACATCTCATTTCCAACACATCCACCCTACTCCACGCAACTCTATCTGTAGCCCACGCCTCGCAACCATATAACATTGTTAGAACCACTATTTCTTCAAACGTACCCATTTTTGCTTTCCAAGATAATGTTCTCGCCTTCCACACATTTTTCAATGCTCCCAGAACTTTCGCCCTCTCCCCCACCCAGTGACTCACTTCTGCTTCCATGGTTCCATCCACTGTCAAAATAAACTCCGAGATATCTATGCCCAGATATCTACTCCCAGATATCAAAAACACTTCACTTTCTCCGGTTTTTCTCCATTCAAACTTACCTCCCACTTGACTTGTCCCTCAACCCTACTGTACCCAATAACCTTGCTCTTATTCACATTTACCCTGCTTTCTTTCACACACTTTACCAAACTCAGTCACAAGCTTCTGCAGTTTCTCACATGAATCAGCCACCAGCGCTGTATCATCAGCAAACAACAAGTGACTCACTTCCCAAGCTCTCTCATCCACAACAGACTGCATACTTGCCCCTCTCTTCAAAATTCTTGCATTCACCTCCCTAACATCCCCATCCATAAACAAATTAAACAGCCATGGACACGTCACGCACCCCTGCCGCAAACCTACATTTACTGAGAACCAATCGCTTTCCTCTGTTCCCACTTGCACACATGCCTTACTTCCTCGATAAAAACTTTTCACTGCTTCTAACAACTTGCCTCCCACACCATATATTCTTAAAACCTTCCACAGAGCATCTCTATAAACTCTATCATATGCCTTCTTCAGATCCATTAATGCTACATACAAATCCATTTGCTTTTCTAAGTATTTCTCACGTACATTCTTCAAAGCAAACATCTGATCCACACATCCTCTACCACTTCTGAAACCATGCTGCTCTTCCCCAATCTGATGCTCTGTACATGCCTTCACCCTCTCAGTCAATACCCTCCCATATAATTTCCCAGGAATACTCAACAAACTTATACTCTGTAATTTTAGCACTCACCTTTATCCCCTTTGCCTTTGTACAATGGCACTATGCATGCATTCTGCCAATCCTCAGGCACCTCACCATGAGTCATACATACTTTAAATATATTTACCAACCAGTCAACAACAAATTCACCTCCTTTTTTAATAAATTCCACTGCAATACCATCCAAACCCGCAGTCTTGCTGGCTTTCATCTTCCACAAAGCTTTTACTACCTCTACTCTGTTTACCAAATCATTCTCCCTAACCCTCTCACTTCACACACCACCTCATCCAAAACACCCTATATCTGCCACTTTTATCATCAAACACATTCAACAAACCTTCGAAATACTCACTCCATCTCCTTCTCACATCACCACTACTTGTTATTACCTCTCAACGATGTTCCCATTTGTTCTCTCATCTTACGCACTTTATTTACCTCCTTCCAAAACATCTTTTTATTCTTCCTAAAATTTAATGATACTCTTTCACCCCATTTCTCATTTGCCCTCTTTTTCATTTCTTGCACCTTTTTCTTGACCTCCTGCCTCTTTCTTTTATTCTTCTCCCAGTCATTTGCACTATTTCCCTGCAAAACTCATCCAAATGCCTCTACATATTATTATTATATTATTATACTTTGTCACTGTCTCCCGCATTAGCGAGGTAGCACAAGGAAACAGATGAAAGAATGGCCCAACCCACCCACATACACACGTATAGCCATACACGTCCACACATGCACATATACATACCTATACAGTTTAACGTATACATATATATACATACACAGACATATACATATATACACATGTACATTATTCATGCTGCCCTTATTCATTCCTGTTGCCGCCCTGCCACACATAAAATGACAACCCATCTCCCCGCATGTGCGCGAGGTAGTGCTAGGAAAAGACAACAAAGGCCACATTTGTTCACACTCAGTCTCTAGCTGTCATGTATAATGCACCAAAACCACAGCTCCATTTCCACACCCAGGCCTCACAAACATCTTTTTATCCTCCCTAAAATTTAATGATACTCTCTCACCCCAACTCTCATTTGCTCTTTTTCTCCTCATGTACATTTCTCTAGACCTCCTGCCACTTTCTTTTATACATCTCCCAGTCATTTGCACCATTTCCCTGCAAAACTCGTCCAAATGTGTCTCTTCTCTCTAATAATCTTACTTCTTCATCCCACCACTCACTACCCTCTCTAATCTGCCCACCTCCCACACTTCTCATGCCACAAGCATCTTTTGCGCAAGCCATCACTGCTTCCTTAAATATATCCCATTCCTCCTCTACTCCCCTTAGGTCCTTTGCTCTCACCTTTTTCCATTCTGCACTCACTCTCTCCTGGTACTTCCTCACATAAGTCTCCTTCCCAAGCTCTCTTGCTCTCTTCGCCCGAACATTCTCTCTTCTTTTCTGAAGACCTCTACATATCTTCACCTTCTCCTCCACTAGATTATGATCAGACATCCCTCCAGTTGCACCTCTCAGCACATTAACATCCAAAAGTCTCTCTTTCATGCGCCTATCAGTTAACACGTAATCCAATAACACTCTCTGGCCATCTCTCCTACTTACATACATATACTTATAGCTCTTTTTAAACCAGGTATTCCCAATCACCAGTCCTTTTTCAGCACTCAAATCTACAAACTCTTCACCATTTCCGTTTACAACACTGAACACCCCATGTACATCAATTATTCCCTCAACTGCCACATTACTCACCTTTTCATTCAAATCACCCATCACTATACCCCGGTCTAGTGCATCAAAACTACTAACACACTCACTCAGCTGCTCGCAAAACACTTGCCTCTCATGATCTTTCTTCTCATGCCCAGGTGCATATGCACCAATAACCACCCATATCTCTCCATCCACTTTCAGTTTTATCAATATCAATCTAGAGTTTACTTTCCTACACTCTCTCACATACTCCCACCACTCCTGTTTCAGGAGTAGTGCTACTCCTTCTCTTGCTCTTGTCCTCTCACCAGCTCATGACTTTACTCCCAACACTTTCCCAAACCACTCTTTCCCTTTACCCGTGAGCTTCGTTTCACTCAGAGCCAAAACATCCAGGTTCCTTTCCTCAAACATACCATATATCTCTCCTTTTTTCTCATCTTGGTTACATCCACACACATTTAGACACCCCAATCTGAGCCTTCAAGGAGGATGAGCACTCCCCACGTAACTCCTTTTTCTGTTTCCCCTTTTAGAAAGTTGAAATACAAGGAGGGGAGGGTTTCTAGTTCCCCGCTCCCACTCCCTTTAGTCACCTTCTATGACATGCATCAGCAAGGTTGCACAGATGAAGAGTTGCCTAACTACTCACGTATACATGTGTATGTAAACGCACATATACATTCATATGCATTTCAAAATATACATACATATACAAACACAGAGAAATACACATGTACTTATTCATAATTGCTGCCTACGTCCATTCCTGTCACTACCTCGCCACACAGAAACAGCATCCCCCCTTCCCTTCTCCAGCGAGGTAGTGCCAGGAAAAGACAAAAAGTCCACATTCGTTCACACTCAGTCTCTAGCTGTCATGTGTAATGCACCGAAGCCACAGCTCCCTTTCCACATCCAGGCCCCACAGACCTTTCCATGATTTACCCTAGACATTTTACATGCCCTGGTTCAATCTACTGACAGCATGTTGACCCCAGTACACCACATCATTCCAATTTACTTTATTCCTTGCATGCCTTTTACCCAACTGTATGCTCGGGCCCTGATCGCTCAAAATCTTTTTCAGTCCATCCTTGCATCTCCAATTTGGTCTCCTGCTTCTTGTTCCCTGCACCTCTGACACATGAATCCTCTTTGTCGATCTTTTGTTGCTCATTCTCTCCATGTGTCCAAACCATTTCAACACACCCTCTTCTGCTCCCTCAACCACACTCTTTTTATTACCACACATCTCTCTTACCCTTTCATTACTTACTCGATCAAACCACCACACATCACATATTGTCTTCTGACATTTCATTTCCAACACATCTACCCTCCTTCACACAACCCTATCTATAGCCCATGCTTCGCAACCACATAACATTGTTGGGACTACTCTTCATTCAAACATACCCATTTTTGCTCTGAGATATCGTTCTCACCCTCCACAAACACACACACACACACACACACATTATATTATTATTTTGATATATTTTGTCACTGTTTCCCGCATTAGTGAGGTAGCGCAAGGTAACAGACAAAAGAATGGCCCAACCCACCCACATACACATGTATATACATAAACATCCACACACAGACATATACATACCTATACATTTCAACGTGTACATACATATACATACACAGACATGTACATGCCTTCAATCCATTCCCACTGCCACCCTGCCACAACGAAGGCCACATTCGTTCACACTCAGTCTGGCTGTCACGTGTAATGCACAGCTCCCTTTCCACATCCAGGCCCCACAAAACTTTCCATGGTTTACCCAGGTGCTTCACATGTCCTGGTTCAATCCATTGACAGCATGTTCACTCTATTCCTTACACGTATTTCACCCTCCTATATGTTCAGGCCCTGATCGCTAAAAATCTTTTTCACTTTATCCTTCCACCTCCAACTTGGTCTCCCACTTCTCATTCCCTCCACACATATATCCTCATTGTCAATTTTTCCTCACTTGTTCTCTCCATGTGACCAAACCATTTTAGCACACCCTCTTCTGCCCTCTCAACCACACTTTTTTTATATCCACCCATCTCTCTTACCCTTTCATTGCTTATTCGATCAAACCACCTCACACTACATATTGTCCTCTGACATTTCATTTCGAACACACCCACCCTACTCCACACAACCTTATCTATAGCCCAAGCCTTGCAACCATATAACGTTGTTGGAGCCACTATTCCTTCAAACATTCCCATCTTTGCTCTCCAAGATAACTTTCTCACCTTTCACACATTCTTCAATGCTCCCAGAACCTTTGTCCCCTCCCCCACCCTGTGACTCACTTCTGCTTACATGGTTCCATCTGCTGCTAAATCCACTTCCAGATATCTAAAACACTTCACTTCCTCTGTTTTTTTTCCTGCAAGCTTACCTCCCAATTAACTTGTCCCCCAACCCTACCTTGCTCTTATTCACATTTACTCTCAACTTTCTTCTTTCACACACTTTACCAAACTCAGTCACCAACTTCAGCAGTTTCTCACCTGAATCTGAGATGAAAGCAAAACTCGGGAAAAGGGGTGCAGAGATGGAGTGTGGCAGTGAGATATGGTGGCTAGTAGCAAGCCTGTTTGCAGATAATACTGAGTTGTTTGCGAAGAGTGAAGAGGAGTTGCTGAAGTTGTGTGTTTTATGATGTGTGTAAGGATAGGCAATTAAAGGTAAATGCAAGTAAAAGTAAAGTAATGATGTTTGAAAGGAAACAGAGTGAAAGTATAGATTTTGTGGGCTAAATTATGCTTTGGATATGGGGGGAAAGAGACTGGAAGAGAGAATTTAAGTATCTAGGAGCCATCTTGGGTAAGTGTGGTGATATGGAAGGAGAGACAAGGGAGAGAGCAGTTCAGGGTACAAGAGTCATTGAGACCCTTAATAGAAGAATGAAGGGTAGAGGTATAAGTATGGAAGTGAGGAGAGGATTAAGGGACAGTATAGTTTTCCCAACCCTGACCTATGCAACTGAAACGTTGGCATGGAATGTGTCACAGAGGTCAAGAATTCAGGCCATGGAAATGAATCATTTGAGAAGAGCTTGTGATGTGACTAGATGGAATGAAGAAAATGAAAGGGTGTATAGGGAATGAATTATGGAGTTGTAGAATGGGTGAAACATGATACTTTAAGGTGGTTTCGGCATGTGGAAAGAATGGAAGACTGGAAGTTTACAAGGAAAGTTCACTGTATAATAGTACAATGAAAGGGGTTGGTGTGACATGGAGAAATAGGGTAGAGGAATACTGGTGGGAGAGAAATAGTGGAAGACTGCGTGGAATGGTGCATGCAAGGGAGGGATGTAAGGATGGGAGTTCCAGGAGGGATCTGGTGTCAGGTATATCCAGTTGGCCAGGAGTCCAGTCTTCTTGGGGTCCAGTAGGTGAGGGGTCCAGTTGAGGAGGAGGCCTTCAGTAGAGCAGTGTTGATGATGGCAACCACTCTGAGGAAGAAGGTTCAGGTGTACTCCAAGGAACATAAATGTCCATCTTACCAGGACTTCATAAAGGAGGAATCAGGGGTGTTCCTTATGGTTACATCCCCGGTATCATAATGAATACTTTGCTATATTTATCCCCACCAGAAATCTCAACACCAGTAGCAGCAGCTGGATGGGCATGAGTGAAGGATACGAGAGCAGAGCAAGTGTGTGGAAGAAGATATTAATTTACTTCTTTACGTTAACAGATTGAACAACAACAGCAGCAGAAGCAGTAAGAGGAAGAGGTGGAAGGTTTGGGGCAAGAATAGAGCAAGAGGGTGGGTGAAGGGGACACTGATTTTATGTATGTTTACAGAATGAGCAGTAGCAACAGCAGCAGCATCATTAGCCACAGCGGGGGTAGAGAAAGGGGGTTGGATTGGGTGGGTTGAGGGGAGGAGGTGGGGGGAAGGAGATGGGGGTTAGGTGGGTAGGAAGGGGGAAGAGGTCGGTGGGTGGGAGGGGTCCCCAAGAAATGGGGGGGTAGGGGAGAGGGCTTTGGGGGGGGGAGGGTGGGTGGGAGGAGGGTAGGGGAAGGTGGATGGGGGCAGGGGAGAGGGAGAGGTGCAGGAGGGAGGGTAATAACACCCTTGCTCTACCCCCACTGCTGCAACAACAACTGCAGCAGCAGCAACAACAGGTTTAGGTCATTGGGGGATGAAGTATTTGGTGGCTACGGTGGGAGTAAAGGGTAATAATAATATTTGCTTTCAGTAGAACACTGCCACCACCCTGCAGAAGCAGCAGCCACTGGGGGAGAGAGAGAGAGAGAACTTATCATCTTTCCTTTCAGCTTGACCATAAACAGCAGAGGTACAGTTGATCAGGAGTCCAGTAGGCCAGGGGTCCAGTTGGCCAGGGGTCCAGTTGGCCAAGGTTCCAGTTGGCCAAGGGTCCACTTGGCCAAGGGTCCAGTTGGCCAGGGGCCCAATGGCCATGGGTCTGGTTGGCTTGGAGTCCAGTTGACCATGGGACGACGAGGCTGCTAAGATGGTTTACCAACAGCGGCGTACTCATCCACCTGACAAGCATCAAATGCAGTTAGTATAATCATTTTAAGAGTATATAAACTGTATACATACAAAATTATATTTAAGACTGCTACAAGGACCTGTGTTTGGCATTAGATTTTAACTGATCAGTTCAATGTATGGACTTAAGCCCATAGTTTTACGGTGGCATCTAGTTCTCATCGATTGCCCTTAAATACTGACGCGTAGCATCTATCATCATTTGCTCCATTCTCATTAAACAAAGTGGGTATCAAGTGCTTTTAGTTATACATCTTTTGAAGGATTTGAATTTACAGAGCTAGCATTCCTGCTACTAATCCTGCAGGCTGGCAAAGGGCAGGGACGCCCAGTTCCCTGAGGTAGAATTGTCACCCAGCTTCCCAAAAAGAAGGCTCAAATATCATAAAATTTCCTCATCCTCTGAAACATGACAAGGCTTCTCTTTCCTATATCATTACAATTTGGAGTACAAATACCACCGAGACAAGTACACTTTTAACAGAACTGTATTTGGAATTCACATTATTACTTAACTTCTATTCTGTTAGACATTCCCCTGTAATTCTTACATTCAATCTCCATCCCCTTTTCCTTATACAAAGGATCTTATTCTGTACTGCTCTTGTCAAATTATCAGGCTTTTGACCATTATACCATGCCTTTCCAGACCCACTCCACAGCAATTTCACTGCTATTCTTCACCTAGCTTACCAAATTTCCTAGAGTCAGGGATCCCAAAGGTTGGTGGTCCAGGAGAAAGGTCAAGAAAGGATGGAGGAAAGGAGTGGAGGGGGACAGAAAATTCATATCCACATCTGAGAAATGGCAAAATATACACTTTGATACCAAGAGTGTAACTAGACGAGCAGCTCCCATACTCACCATTTTTTTAGTCCATGGTGAAATCATGGCCAACATTCCTTGCAGTATCTTGACTGTATAATTTGCAGCACTCTGAGACATTCTTCTTGAACGTTTTCCTTCTCATCTTCATTGCCATCTTGTAGAAATGATTGCCTGCAACACAAAAATTTTTCCATTTTGAATATATTATCAAATTTATGAAGCAAGTGGATAAAATTCGGCAAATAACTACAACTACTTTATATGAAAATGCACCCCATATGTTACCTTAGGATGTACAATACTAATGAGCCTATCATGAATTATCTTACATATATATTAAGATGACCAACTCGTATCCTGTATGTTACGTTAGGATTTACAATACTAATAAGACTATCATAGAAATTATCCAGTTTTTATATTAAAATGACCAACTCCTTTTCTATATGTTACCTTAGAATTTACAATAGAAGTGATCCTATTTATATATCAAAATGACCTACTCCTATCCTGTATGCTACCTTAGGATTTACAACAGTATAATTGTGTTTATTACATTCTATTATCATGTTTTCTATAATCAATCAGCTGTTTTGGTCACATCCAAAAGAATATAAGTGACCTGTTTATGGAGAATGGCAACCCATGTCAGTTCATCTCTCTATCTCTTCCAGAATATTATGCCTCTGGGAGATGTACAAACCTGTACAAAAACATACTGGCAGCTGTAAAAGCACCATTTGTCATGACAGACTAGAAACAACTGGAGAAAAATGACAAGCTCATGTTGTGATGATTTGAAGCAAGATCAAGTGGTGGTGCAAACGGCAGTAACTCATACATTCCCAACAAAATAAACCTAACAGTTGACAATGAAAGATCTCTGAAGACCTATAAACAAAAATGTATTACCCTCTATTATAGAAGAAGGTTTTAAAGAAGAAACCCGATGAGGAGAAAGCTGCAGTACTTGTAACCTTTGGTGGAGCTATTTATAAGAGATGTGTAATTCATTATGTTCCCAGCACCAGTAGATAGATAACCAGCCTAAACAAGTGGCTAAAAAATGTACTTGCCAAATTTGATGGCAAATTTTACCAGCAACGAAGAATGAACTGGCAGACAAATAGATTTCGAAAGTGTGGAGAACAGACAGGAGAATTGCAAGATTCACCTATCACCAGATTCGGGAATCCATCCAAGGAATGTTAGATGAAAGATTAGTACTTGGACACTCAGATGACTTACTCTGTGAGAAATTCTTTAAAGAGGATGAAAATCTGTATGGCACATAAGCAGCAGATGGCAGTATATCATGGTGTATGACCAGACGCTGTTAACAAGGTGACCTAGAAACCCATGAAGGAAGACAAATGAAATGAAACATTAAACATGAGGACCATGCCTGGTCACACACGCCAATGAAGGAATGCAAATTCTTTAGCAACAAGCATATTTGGGAAGACAGAAGAATGCCCGGCATATAGCAAGACCTGTAGCATATGCATGGAGAAGAATCACTTTGCAATTACACGCAGATCAAAACCAGGCAAGGGTTTTAGAAGTATGGTCAGTGGTATTCAAGAGGATCCTGATAGAAAAGCCAACCCCAATTTCCTGTGTGTTACAAGCTTTCGACATGATGCAACGATGAGGCCATTATGGCATCCACGAAGGACGACCCCGATGTCGTGTATTTTATGAAGCTTTCAACACGACTCAGCAATGAAGCCATCATGACATCAATGGAGGTAAGCAATAAGGTGAAATTTCAGGTTGACTGTGGGACAAGCATGAATGTTATTCCTCAACTAATGATACCTGACAGACAGTTAAAGCCCCGTAATATAGTTTGTATATGTGGAATTCTATAGAGATAGGTGTCTCACTTGAAAAGAAAAATAGAAGAATCAGGAATTTGAAAGGTGCATGGTGCTACAGTAAGACAGCTAAAAGATCTTGACCCATTGGAAGGAAACATGTTAACGATCAAAGCAAATACTCTTAGAGACAAGACCTGTCATAAAGAAACAGCGAATCAGAGGTTGGACGAGTTCATACGAGATGATAAATTCAGGGACTATATGATGCAATAAACAGGTTTTAAGAGACTAGTGAATGAGACTTGGACAATGAAGAAAGACCACAAAACAGTATAACAGATGTACAAATTGAAAGAGGGTTAGATACAAACTCAGGTTTGGAGGACAATGTGAATACAGATGTGTGTGTGTGTGTGTGTGTGTGTGTGTGTGTGTGCCAAGTAGTGTGTAGAACTAGGATAAGGATGAAATAGGTCATAGAGATGTTTCTAGTGCAGCAGGTGGACTTACTTAGTGTAAGACTATAGAGATGTGCTGCTAGTTAGAAGGTAGCGTCAGGAAAAAGACAAAGAATGACCCATCCACTCATATACACATTATATACATAAATGCACATACACGTGCATATCAGCATATACACATATACAAGTACATTTTCACACTTGCTTGCCTTCATCCATTCCAGGCGCCCCACCCCACAGGAAACAGCATTGCTTCCCCATGTCAGCACGGTAGTGCCAGGAAAACAGACAAAAAAGGCCACATTCATTCACACTCAGTCTCTAGTTGTCATGTGTAATGCACCAAAACCACAGCTCCCTATCCGCATCCGGGCCCTACAGACCATTCCGTGGATTACCCCAGACGTTTCACTTGTCCTGGTTCAGTACACTGATAGCACGTTGACCCTGGTATACTGCATCATTCCAATTCATGCTACTCTTTGCATGCCTCTCACCCTCCTGTAAGTTCAGGCCCCAATTGCTCAAACTCTTTTTCACTCCATCCTCCCACCTCCAGTTTGGTCTCCCACTTCTTGTTGCCTCCACCTCTGATACATATATCCTCTTTGTCAGCTTTTCCTTACTCATTCTCTCCATGTATCCAAAGCATTTCAACACGCTTTCATCTGCTCTTTCTCAACTACACTATTTATTACCACACATCTCTTACCCTTTCATTACTTACCCAGTCAAACCACCTCACACCACATACTGTCCTCAAACATTTCCAAGACTTCTGCAGTCTCTCAATCAAATCAGCCACCAGTGCTGTATCATCAGTGAACAAAAACCGACTCACTTCCCAGGTCCTCTCATCCCAACAGATTGCATACTTGCCCCTCTTTGCAAAACTCCTGCATTTACCACCCTAACCACCCCATCCATAAACAAATTAAACAACCATGGGGACATCACACACCCCTGCTGCAGACTGACCTTCACTGGGAACCAATCACTCTCCTCTCCAACTCATACATATGCCTTACACCATTGATAAAAACTTTTCACTGCTTCTCGCAGCCTTTCTCCCACACCATGTACTCTTAAGATCTTCCACAAAGCATTTCTATCAACCCTATCATATGCCTTCTCAAGATCCATAAATGCTACATACAGATCCATCTGTTTTTCTAAGTATTTCTGACACACATTCTTCAAAGCAAACACCTGATCCACACGTCCTCTGCCACTTCTGAAACCTTACAGCTCAGCCCCAATCTGATGCTATGTACATGTCTTCACCCTCTCAATCAATGCCCTCCCATACAATTTAATATCCCCTTTGCCTTTGTACAGTGGCAATAAACATGCATTCTGCCAATCCTCAGCCACTTCACCATGATTCACACATACATTACCAATCAACAACACAGTCACCCCATTTCTTAATAAATTCAACTGCAGTACCCTCCAAACCTGCCACCTTTCTGGTTTTCATCTTCCGCAAGGCTTTCACCACCTCTCTTAACCAAACTATTCACCCTGACCCTCTCACTTCACACACCACATAACAATACATATATATTTGTACCATAAAAGATCAGTTTATATTATAGGGCTATTGTATTTTTTGGTAAAAGAATATTTTCTAAATTGATGTACAAATATACAGTACAATAGTAATTCTTTAAAATGAGAAGGGACAGTATTTATGCTTATTACAGTGTATCATAGCATATTTTTTTTTATTAACAAGCAGCTTCTTTGTTGATAGCCACAAGAATGTAAGTGACCTTTTTTCGAGAATGTACCAAGCAAGGTGATATTGGTCGTAAGCCTCTATAAGAAGCGCGTGCTAATATTGAATAGTGGTGGCCTTCCACCCGAGCAGCTCCTTGTACCTATGGACACCAGAACAGCCTCCTGGACCTCTGGTGACCTGGATTCCAGGTGACCTAGACTTTCCACCCAACCTCTGGGATCCTGGACTCTGAGCTAGGTCAGTGACGTGGCCACCTTGGTTGTGTCCTGGACCCCTGGGTTGCTATATTCTTGGTCCTGGACCCCCTAGTCTTACCTGATGTATCAGATTAATTTCCAGATGAAGTGCCTGACAACCCTGGTATACACCAACACTGTCTAATTCTACAGTAAAATTTCATTCAGTATCATCAAAAAATTTTACAATGATAATTGTAAAAATTTATTTTTTTATGTTACTGAATGAAATTTTACTGTAAAATTAGATACAGAGTTGGTGTATACCAGGGTTGTCAGGCACTTCATCAGGAAATTAATCTGATACATCAGGTAAGACTAGGGGGTCCAGGACCAAGAATATAGCAACTCAGAGGTCCAGGACACAACCAAGGTGGCCACGTCACTGACCTAGCTCAGAGTCCAGGATCCCAGAGGTTGGGTGGAAAGTCCAGGTCACCAGAGGCACAGGAAGCTGCTCAGGTGGAAGGCCAACACTGGTGTAATCATCCACTTGACTACGACAAATTGCTGGAAATGTTTTATCAGTGGAAATGGTGTACAGCTTGTGCAGTTGTGTGCTGAAAAAGGACTGGTTATTGGGAATGTCTAGTTTAGAAAGAGGGATATACACAAGTGTACATATGTGATTAGGAAAGATGGTCAGGAATGACTGGATTATGCAGGGGGAAGGGTGTGATGTCCCCATGGGTGTTTATATATGAGTTGGTGTGACAAGAATATGTAAGAATCTAAGAGAGAAGGGCGAATATGAAGTCTGTAGGGGATGAGAGGGACATGAAAAGTCAGTCAGTTATTGTTTGTTATGATACAGCATTGATATATTTGAGCGAGTACAGAATTTTGTGACTGAGTTTAGAAGAGTATGTGATAGATGGAGGCTAAGAGTAAGGGCCGATCACACCATAAGGGTCATCTCTGTATGGTTTTCATATGTAACTTATTATTGTGTTGACATCAATCACAATAGGCTATGGTCAAATGCACCATGTTGGCTGTGTACCAACTATATAAAAAAATTGTTAAAAACAATTTATTATTAACACATTTTGAGGTATTTAATAATAAAATCCAATGATAAAAGTTAAATAGAACTCATTATAACAAAATACATGGTGCATTCTACGTCACCCATCAAAAGACGTACGAGCGCATCAGATTCAATGGGATAAGAGCCAAAGTAAAGATATCCAATGTTGTTACATGGGATCGGATGCTGTTTCTTATACTTACATTATTTATACGAGTCAACAGGTTCAGGATCTGATCACTAGTGAGCTGGAGGAGAAGCTGTCAAGACGTGCTCCTCCGTGTAAGTCGTGCTCGAGCCCAGAAGCCGGTTCAAGGAGTCACAGTGACCTGCGGGGAAACAAAGAGGTGTCAATTCTTCGTGAACCAGATTGACGTAAGTGATGTGTGTTGTCATGTCAATAATCTCGAGTATATACGAGGATGTTAAGTGGTGTGAGGGATCAGGTTGGGATCCAGCTTGGGGTCGACTCCTTGGTGTGGCTGGCCCGCCTCATCATCCTGGAACCCGAGATGATGATCATGTGTTGACATTTGTGTTGTGTGTAGCAATATATACAAACTAAGGCAACACTCAACCTTGACCCCAGTGTGAAAAACTAATAATCACAGGATTTACATTAAATCTTTAACGCGAAATTGACCTTAGACGACATCATAAGAATCCATTATTTATTGTAAGACGGTAAAATTACTATTTTGGCATTAACCTTAGATTTTAACGTTAAAATGACATGGTAATTAAACACATTAACCTTAGATATTAACTTGTTCTTCATTAACCGTCATGGCTGTGTTAACGTATATATATAAGTACAATTATTGCTCTACTGGCTTTATTCCCTCATCATCACCGCACACTATATCATTGCATTTTGCTGGTAATTCTGGTCATTAGGTCATTATCGACGGCAAGATGAAGATAGGAAAGGATTGGGTGTGTTATTTTGTAATAGTAATAACGTAAATAATGACATTTGGGCCCTTGTCGGAAACAAGATGGCGTCCGGCCATCAAGCCTTATCTTAGCTTTAGTTGGTCGAAATGACCCATTTTATCCTCGTTAGGATAACAACTGTCTTGAGCCATGGCCGAACATGAGGTGTAGTGTGAATATCAAGTGGAAAATAAACTTGGCGCTTCGTTTTAGCAGCAGAACAACACAACGAAACTACCAAACGATCATTACGATGGTTCACACATACACACCAGAGCCTCTCCAATGTCCTCAAACTTGATTTAAATGAACTCATAACCGGGATCAGATGCATGCATATATATATATATATATATATATATATATATATATATATATATATATATATATATTATATATATATATATACACGTGTGTGTGTGTGTGCCACTTCCCGCATGGGTTAACAGAAGGACCGTAGGTCAAGCCAGCCATATCTCTGCTAATTACCGTAAAAATAACACTTTATGACACTCCACTTTGACCCTTATGCATAACATTACATCTGGTCAACAAATTTCTCGAACAATTTGCATATACTAACCTTAAAATAAGGGTTTGATGGAGGGTGTGTCACGCGTAGGTCCTCCCCGTCAGCGGCTCCTACCAGCAAATGGCCATCTTGGCTCATGGAATTTATACCGTCCCTGGAAACTCTGGCACGACCTGGCCACGGCGTCAAATTGCTAGCTGGTAACTCAACATCACGAGGAAATACAGGAATTATCTGTTTTCTAACCTCCTGATGGTGTTGAGAGTCCTTAATTAGATGCCAGGCGTGGAATTAAGATGGTTTTCAATGTCTTTGATGGTTATATAACTGTAAATGATATCAAGATGACGATTTAATGAAGTGTTGTGATAGTACCATATCCAAAACATAGGTGGCAGTTTTAGTACCATATCCAAAACATAGATGGCAGTGTTTCATACTTTCTCTTCTTACTTGTGTGAAGCAGTGAAGTTCGAACCTGTCTCATAAAGTATGAAATAACGTACAGAACTTGGATTTTTATACCAGAAATTACGTTTTAAAGAGGAAGGTAACTCAATAGTACAATTCTGAAGCTTTTATAGTTATTTTTAAGACGTCTTTTGTAGTACAGCAGTGGAAAATACGGGACTCGCCTGAACGAAGCTGTTCCGATTCAACTGACTCAATGAGGCTTCGAAACACAGCCAAAACGCAGTTAGTACATCAGTCCAAACTCCCTTAAGAAAGTTCCTTATGAGAAATGATGACCAGAAATAAGGGTGAGCCACTAAAAGTTAAAAAGTGGCACTGATGTATACTAGTTATGGAGACTATTTCCGTGGACATATCTTTATTTTGGGGGAGGTGGTTGCAGAAGGGAGTCATAGGGCGTCATAGATAGATAGACAGATAGATAGATAGATAGTGGCTTTGAAAATGATTTACTTAGACACTTTTTCTTGCCAAGAAGGAAAACGAATCATAAGATCACTAAAAGAAAACTTAACTTTCAATCATTAACTCAGTTATTTGTGGTGGTTGGCATTTTTTTTTTCTTTTAGATAATTAATGTATTTAGTAGCTCTGGTGTTATTTGTGAGTTTATTGATAATTGTATTGTGAAGTGTGTTGAACTTAGGTTGTACACTTCAGGGCCTTATGTGCCGACCCTTGATTTAGTGCCATGATCTAGCTGCTGACCTAGGCCCTTAGAACTGGGTCAGCCTCAGTCTGGGGTCAGACACCAGAGGGGTTGGATGGTTGTAACTGTCTGTCCACTCACCTTATATAGGCTTTTGTAAACTACTTATAAAATGACCAAAACAAAATGCTTTTTTGTTTATATTTTTCGTTACAGATCATTAAATTTAATGGCTCTTTTAAAGTTATTTAAGTGTGGATCTTAGATCTTTTAGATAATCAGTTTTAAGCGTTTCTTTTCTAGTTTTTTATTCTGATTTTTGATAATTGATTTTAGTCAGATAGACAAGATAATGGCTTTTATCAGGGAGTCTTATTTCTATAAATGAAACATACACTTCCGTAAACAAATATTTATTGCATTACATTACATCAGTGACATAGGAAGATGGTGAAAAGGACATGTTTGCAACCTTGCTCACTAGTCCAAGTTGCTAAAACAGTGGAGATACAAAGGTTTGAATAATTGTCGATCTTTGTTTATATCGTATACTTTATTATTTTAAGTATGAATACATACATGTATACATTACCTATATTACATATACACTCATATTATTATAATCGCTGTTTACCTCATCAGCGAGGAAGTGCCAGGAAACAGACGAAGAAAGGCTCATCCACTCTTATACAGATATATACATTGAAATGTATATGTATGTATATGTGGTGCATTTATGTGTATGTGGGTGGGTTGGACTTCTCGTCTGTTTCCTTACGCTACCTTGCTAACGCAGGAGATGGCGATTAAGTATAATAAACATGTTTGTATTTTGCATAATACATATCAAAGTTTTTACTTTTTTTTTCAGATTCCTGGTTGATGCCTCAGGGATGGAGAAGCCTCAAAAGCAGTTAAGAATTTGCTTAGTGAGGCAAACATGGCTGGGACGACAAGGAACACTTGTTCAGCTGAAAACTTTTAGGCCCCGTTGTTCTGGGGGTGTGTACGAGGGGATGGATGTCAGAAGATACCAGCTTGACTGTGCGGGAAGACAGGTGGTCACAGATTGAGAAATAGATCAGAGATGTAGCGGGAAATAGAAAGTACTACAGCAAGGAACATGGCTCTGTATCACGCCGGAACTGAGTGATGATGATGACCTTACGTTATATTGCAACTGGAAAAGATCACGTTGTGGACCAACACAATCTACTGTAAGTAGGGTTATTGCACAGACAGATGGTAGACAAAACAGAATTTATGCAGATTAGGGTCTTCCCTGGTGGTGTGGGTGCTGTAGATCTTATTGGTGATAGTAATTACTATTGCAAGTGTTGGCTTTTGATGCTTTACCTAAGACCTGAAGATGGTTCTCAGACAGCTTGTAATGGGTAACGTTAAACGCTTTCTTGCATGTTTACTTGTGACAAAATGTCAATAATATTTACATATCTACATAGGCTGTAGAAGAAACAGGTTTCATGTCTTTTAAGTGTTTCCACAATCCAAAATTGACCTAACCCAGTGTGCAAAAGATTTCTAGATTATGAGAAAACAAGCTAGATGATTAGCCTGGGACTAACGTCCAAACTCAGATTTGTACTTAATAAGATTCATGTATTACAGGACACAAGAAGAAAACTAGATGTACTGTGGAAAGGGGGATTGGACAGCTGAAACGAAGGTGGCACGTTTTGCATGGAGAAGTGACTCGGGGTCAAGACAGAACAAATCTATCATATAATCATGGCGTGTGTTGTTCTCCATAATATATGCAAAGAAGTGAATTTACACCTTTGAGATGAAGGCAACCTCGACATTTTTCTTGGATATAATTTGGATGCAGCAGCACACTCAAATCACTTAAACCCAGGAGATGCACCTCTAGGTTTGTGTTGCAGAGACTACTTTGCTAATTTACACTTCATGGCAGAACAGCGATCCAGTATCATGCACACTTTTTCAAACTGAAAACTTAGTGAAGAATGGGCATTGTTGGCGGATAAAAAGATGCTTTGGAAGGAGGTACATAAAGTGTACAAGAGAACAAATGGGAACATCAGTGAAGGGGGCTAAATGGGGAGGTAACAAGTAGTGGAAGTGAGGAGATAAGAGTGAGTTTTGAAGGTTTGCTGAATGTGTTTGATGATAGAGTGGCAGATAAAGGGTGCTTTGCAAGATGGTGTGCGAAGTGAGAGGGTCAGGGAGAATGGTTTGGTGAATAGAGAAGAGGTAGTTAAAGCTTTGTAGGAGTTGAAAGCCAGCAATTCGGCGGGATTGGATGGTATTGCAGTGGAATTTATTGAAAAGGGGGTGACTGTGTTGTTGACTGGTTGGTAAGGATATTCATTGTATGTATGGTGAAAACCCTGCGGATTGGGAGAATGCATGCATAGTGCCATTATACAAAGGCGGTAAAGGCAAGTGTTCAAGTTACAGAGGTATAAGTTTGTCGAGTATTCCTGGGAAATTATATGGGAGGGTATTGATTGAGAGGGTAAAGGAATGTACGGAGCATCAGATTTCAGAAGTGGTAGAGGATGTGTGGATCAGGTGTTTGCTTTGAAGAATGTATATGAGAAATACTTAGAAAAGCAGAGGGATTTGTATGTAGCATTTATGGATCTGGAGAAGGCATATGATAAGAGTTGATAGAGATACTCTGTAGAAGGTATTAAGAATATATGGTGTGGGAGGCAAGTTGTTAGAAGCAATGAAAAGTTTTCATCAAGGATATAAGGCATGTGTAATAGTAGGAAGAGAGGAAAGTGATTGGTTCCCAGTGAATGTAGGTTTGCGGCAGGGGTGTGTGATGTCTCCATGGTTGTTTAATTTGTTTATGGATGGGGTTGTTAGGGAGGAGAATGGAAGAGTTTTGGAGAGGGGCAATTATGCAGTCTGTTGTGGATGAGGGGGCTTGGGAAGCAAGTTAGTTGTCGTTTGCTGATGATACAGGGCTGGTTGCTGATTCGGGTGAGAAACTGCTGAAGTTGGTGACCGAGCTTCCTAAAGTGTGTGAAAGAAGAAAGCAGAGTAAATGTGAATAAAAGCAAGGTTATTGCATTTAGTAGGTTTGAGGGATTGGTGATTTTTTGTTAACTATCATTTTTTTTTTTGGATGGGTTTTAAGGTGTCGAATTCTTTAGTAATTATGGAGAGAATGAGCGAGGAAAAATTGGCAAAGAGGATATGTGTGTCATTGGTGGAGGGAACAAGAAGTGGGAGACCAAATTGGAGGTGGAAGGATGAAGTGAAAAAGATTTTGAGTGATTTGGGCCTGATCATACAGGAGGGTGAAAGGCGTGCAAGGAATAGAGTGAATTGGAATGATGTGGTATACTGGGGTCGATGTGCTGTCAATGGATTGAACCAGGGCATGTGAAGTGTCTGGGGTAAACCATGGAAAGTTTTGTGGGGCCTGGATGTGAAAAGGGAGCTGTGGTTTTGGTGCATTACACATGACAGCTAGAGACCAAGTGTGAACGAATGTGGCCTTTGTTGTCTTTTCCTGGTGCTACAGCATGGGGAGATTGTGGGGTGCTATTTCATGTGTGGCAGGGTGGCGACGAAAATGGATGAAGGCAGCAAGTATGAATATGTACATGTGTATATATGTATATGTCTGTGTATGTATACGTTGAAATGTATAGGTATGTATGTGTGCATGTGTGGGCATTTATGTATGTCTGTGTGGGTGGGTTGGGCCATTCATTTGTCTTTTTCCTTGCGCTACCTCACTAACGCGGGAGACAGCAACTAAGTATAATAAATCATTATACGGTATACATTCCTTATTTGACAAAAGACATCACAAACTCCAAAGATGTTTCATAACCATATCATACCTTTGTCACAACAATCTGTGGATTGTTATAAATTATTTCTACCTGGGAAATCAAACACTCAGTTCTGTAAACATTTTTTTTCCAGTAAAGAAATACATTAACTTGTCCACACACTATGATTTGGAGATAAGAGTATCAGCAAATTATAAGTGAATCTGAGATGTGTTAAAAAGTTGTTTCAAAGAAATAATAGATGAATTATTGGTTAGGAATTTTAACTGCAAGTAGATTGCACTTTTGTTTTGCAGTTCTCTAATTTTTAGGTATATTTTTTTTGATAGATTGTCCCAAGTCTGTAGACGTACGCCTATGCATCAGCATTGAACCTGAAGGCAGGGATTCATGCGAGGACTGAGGTGGAGGTATCATCATGGTGCGCAGCCTGTGGGAGAGAAAGGAATCAAGTTAACTGTAAAATGTAAGTTTAAAACTTTGGCTGTAATATGAACTAAATTATAACCTCATTTGATTTACTAAACTTTAATACTTTTCTATAATACTATAAAAAGCCCTCTTGACTTAAGCCAAGTCATATGGGAAGAAATTATAAGTACATACAAATTTCAGCGCCACAAATGGTTACTTCTGGTGAACAAAGAAAATATTATACAAATTGCTAAACTAGTGGTATCCTCACACGAATCATTAGTCACAGAATCGTAGCTGAAATTCCTGTGATGCTTGGGCTGTCAGCACCAAGAATACCTGCTACTGCATGTGACAGGATCAAGCAGAGGCTTATCATGTAGTGGACCACCACCTGTAAAAATACATACAGCAATTAAGACAAATTCACAAGCATTGTATGGCAATAACTTAGCCTATGCAAGTCTTTTTCATACAACTTAGCTTATGCCTAACCTATTTCACATTGAGACTATGAAACTGTCTTATTTCCATTTTTGCTCCATAAAGAGCGACCTACTGGTCCTCCACTCTGGAAAGTGTTATCTGTTAGCCTCTTACAAAATGGGTATAGTTTTATAAGTTACTTATCTGTTTTACAGAAGAGCCTCTTATGAGTAGCAATCTTATTCTTTCCTGAGGATATAATGTTGTGATACCTCTTCTGAACCTGTTGTTCCACAGTTCTTGAAAAGCAGGGGAAAGCTGCATTTATCTGCTGTTTAATGCTAGACCATGTTTCCACTTTTGTTCTGGAATTAACCCCATCAGAGAATCCCCTGGTGACCTTCACCACTACCACCATTACCCCTACTGTGTCTCCAATGCTATCACCAACATTGTTCAGTCTCCACCCACTGAACCCTACCGTCCTAAGATGGCGGAGATTTACGTGTATCAAACTTCAATAAGATCCTGGTGTCAAAATACCCCAGTGTGGCCCTAAATCTGGAGGCGTATCTCTTGTGGAGTGAAGCGATGGTGGAGGGTGGTCACCTTGGTGAAGGAGGGAGGGAGGGTGGCACTGGTGGAGGGTGGTCACCTTGGTGAAGGAGGGAGGGAGGGTGGCACTGGTGGAGGGTGGAGACCTTGGTGAAGGAATGAGAGAGGGAGGGAGAGGGCAATGTGAGGAAGTGCTGGAGGATGGCATCTCAGAGGAAAAATGGGTATGTTTGAAGGAAAAGTGGTTCCAACAATGTTATATGGTTGCGAGGCGTGGGCTATAGGTCGAGTTGTGCGGAGGAGGGTGGATGTGTTGGAAATGAAATGTTTGAGGACAATATGTGTTGTGAGGTGGCTTGATGGAGGATGGCATTGGTGGAATGACTTGGTATACTAGGGTCGACATGCAGTCAATGGATTGAACCAGGGCATGTAGTTAGGAATTAGTTTCATTAAAGGAGAGACTAAGGTAAATTTACTGGTACTGACATTTTTCTATTTTTCCAGAACATTCAACTTACCTCATGATGGTGATAGTCATATACATACAACTTGGCTTCAGCACTGGAAACAAGGAGCAAATAAAGGCTGTTATCCACATTGAAGCACTGCCTGGTCAACCACTCCATAAGCAGTCAAATGTTGGAACATTTCAAAATTCTTCGTCACTTTATTGTATCGGTATACCTGAAAATTGGAATTTTTAAGTATTCACATATTGCAATGGTTTTCAACTTTCGCGCACATACAGATTCCCTTACATCATTTTGTAAAATGCAAAAAAACCTCTGGTCATTAAGGATGGATGATGAATTTGGCCATCTTTTTTAATATAAAAGTCATAGGAAAAAATAAGGCAAAATTCTTCCGTAACTAATACAATACTGTCAACAGGGTTCTAAGTGGGCAACAATGTGTTTTGTAAATATCCACAACTAAATTTTATAAATGGAACCAACATTCTTGAACAAAACTAAAGTATTTTTTGTAACAAGCTTTTTTTTTATGAACTTAATCTCTGCCCAGCTGAGAGCTTTTAAAGGCCTCAAAGGCTAAGCAATTCCTACATGTCTCAAGGGAAGGTTTTCTAATCAGGAGCAAAGTCCTACACAAGATACTATATTTGCACCATGATTGCAACTTCATGTACCCTTGTTTTCCCACACAAACTATTTGCAGATTATTAGGTAAACTACAGGTAACTGTCATCATGACAAGTTTACAGACTTTTTAAGTACGAGACAATACCATATCCACGCAAGTTTTTGCTTACCTTTAGTAAAGAAACAATGTACAATCACAGCATAAATTGTTTTTACCCTGGGTGCAGTTGATATCAAATTGAATTCAACCTCTGCTCTCCTCTCAGTAGGGTTAAGTGGTCATTCATTATGGCAAGAGACTGGTATAGTGTCACTGATGGCTCCACCGATTCCCATACAAGGAAAGCAATACGAGACTAGTTGCAAAGGCTTTCTTCAGGATTTTTCTTGTTTGTCATATTGACACCTTAGAATTAAAAGTAATTTACAGTTTGATTGTACAATTTAACTAGTATAAAGGCATACTTGTTCCAAATAATCCATTTGCTTTTCTAAGTATTTCTCACGTACATTCTTCAAAGCAAACATCTGATCCACACATCCTCTACCACTTCTGAAACCATGCTGCTCTTCCCCAATCTGATGCTCTGTACATGCCTTCACCCTCTCAATCAATACCCTCCCATATAATTTCCCAGGAATACTCAACAAACTTATACTCTGTAATTTTAGCACTCACCTTTATCCCCTTTGCCTTTGTACAATGGCACTATGCATGCATTCTGCCAATCCTCAGGCACCTCACCATGAGTCATACATACTTTAAATATATTTACCAACCAGTCAACAACAAATTCACCTCCTTTTTTAATAAATTCCACTGCAATACCATCCAAACCCGCAGTCTTGCTGGCTTTCATCTTCCACAAAGCTTTTACTACCTCTACTCTGTTTACCAAATCATTCTCCCTAACCCTCTCACTTCACACACCACCTCATCCAAAACACCCTATATCTGCCACTCTTATCATCAAACACATTCAACAAACCTTCGAAATACTCACTCCATCTCCTTCTCACATCACCAATACTTGTTATTACCTCTCAACGATGTTCCCATTTGTTCTCTCATCTTACGCACTTTATTTACCTCCTTCCAAAACATCTTTTTATTCTTCCTAAAATTTAATGATACTCTCTCACCCCATTTCTCATTTGCCCTCTTTTTCATTTCTTGCACCTTTTTCTTGACCTCCTGCCTCTTTCTTTTATTCTTCTCCCAGTCATTTGCACTATTTCCCTGCAAAACTCATCCAAATGCCTCTACATATTATTATTATATTATTATACTTTGTCACTGTCTCCCGCATTAGCGAGGTAGCTCAAGGAAACAGACGAAAGAATGGCCCAACCCACCCACATACACACGTATAGCCATACACGTCCACACATGCACATATACATACCTATACAGTTTAACGTATACATATATATACATACACAGACATATACATATATACACATGTACATTATTCATGCTGCCCTTATTCATTCCTGGTGCATTCTACGCCACACATCAAAAGACGTACCAGCCTATCGGATTAAATGGGATCCGAGCCAAAGTAAAGAGATCCAATGTTGTTACATGGGATCGGATGCTGTTTCTTATACTTACATTATTTATACGAGTCAACAGGTTCTCGATCTGATCACTAGTGAGCTGGAGGAGAACCTGTCAAGACGTGGACGTGGACCTCCTCCTCCGTAGTAGAAGTCGTGCTCGAGCCCACAAGCCGGCGGTTCAAGGAGTCACAGTGACCTGCGGGGAAACAAAGAGGTGTCAATTCTTCGTGAACCAGATTGACGTAAGTGATGTGTGTTGTCATGTCAATAATCTCGAGTATATACGAGGATGTTAAGTGGTGTGAGGGATCAGGTTGGGATCCAGCTTGGGGTCGACTCCTTGGTGTGGGCCCGCCTCATCATCCTGGAACCCGAGATGATGATCATGTGTTGACATTTGTGTTGTGTGTAGCAATATATACAAACTAAGGCAACACTACTGCAACACTCAACCCCCCAGTGTGAAAAACTAATAATCACAGGATTTACATTAAATCTTTAACGCGAAATTGACCTTAGACGACATCATAAGAATCCATTATTTATTGTAAGACGGTAAAATTACTATTTTGGCATTAACCTTAGATTTTAACGTTAAAATGACATGGTAATTAAACACATTAACCTTAGATATTAACTTGTTCTTCATTAACCGTCATGGCTGTGTTAACGTAAGTACAATTATTGCTAACAGCCACTGGCTTTATTCCCTCATCACCGCACACTATATCATTGCATTTTGCTGGTAATTCTGGTCATTAGGTCATTATCGACGGCAAGATGAAGATAGGAAAGGATTGGGTGTGTTATTTTGTAATAGTAATAACGTAAATAATGACATTTGGGCCCTTGTCGGAAACAAGATGGCGTCCGGCCATCAAGCCTTATCTTAGCTTTAGTTGGTCGAAATGACCCATTTTATCCTCGTTAGGATAACAACTGTCTTGAGCCATGGCCGAACATGAG
Source organism: Panulirus ornatus (assembly GCF_036320965.1). Taxonomy (NCBI): domain Eukaryota; kingdom Metazoa; phylum Arthropoda; class Malacostraca; order Decapoda; family Palinuridae; genus Panulirus; species Panulirus ornatus. The sequence continues at coordinate 1,125,209 of NC_092268.1, read as the reverse complement.
GTGTAGTGTGAATATCAAGTGGAAAATAAACTTGGCGCTTCGTTTTAGCAGCAGAACAACACAACGAAACTACCAAACGATCATTACGATGGTTCACACATACACACCAGAGCCTCTCCAATGTCCTCAAACTTGATTTAAATGAACTCATAACCGGGATCAGATGCATATATACATTATATATATATATATATATATATATATATATATATATATATATATATATATATATATATATATATATATATATATACACGTGTGTGTGTGTGTGTGCCACTTCCCGCATGGGTTAACAGAAGGACCGTAGGTCAAGCCAGCCATATCTCTGCTAATTACCGTAAAAATAACACTTTATGACACTCCACTTTGACCCTTATGCATAACATTACATCTGGTCAACAAATTTCTCGAACAATTTGCATATACTAACCTTAAAATAAGGGTTTGATGGACGGTGTGTCACGCGTAGGTCCTCCCCGTCAGCGGCTCCTACCAGCAAATGGCCATCTTGGCTCATGGAATTTATACCGTCCCTGGAAACTCTGGCACGACCTGGCCACGGCGTCAAATTGCTAGCTGGTAACTCAACATCACGAGGAAATACAGGAATTATCTGTTTTCTAACCTCCTGATGGTGTTGAGAGTCCTTAATTAGATGCCAGGCGTGGAATTAAGATGGTTTTCAATGTCTTTGATGGTTATATAACTGTAAATGATATCAAGATGACGATTTAATGAAGTGTTGTGATAGTACCATATCCAAAACATAGGTGGCAGTTTTAGTACCATATCCAAAACATAGATGGCAGTGTTTCATACTTTCTCTTCTTACTTGTGTGAAGCAGTGAAGTTCGAACCTGTCTCATAAAGTATGAAATAACGTACAGAACTTGGATTTTTATACCAGAAATTACGTTTTAAAGAGGAAGGTAACTCAATAGTACAATTCTGAAGCTTTTATAGTTATTTTTAAGACGTCTTTTGTAGTACAGCAGTGGAAAATACGGGACTCGCCTGAACGAAGCTGTTCCGATTCAACTGACTCAATGAGGCTTCGAAACACAGCCAAAACGCAGTTAGTACATCAGTCCAAACTCCCTTAAGAAAGTTCCTTATGAGAAATGATGACCAGAAATAAGGGTGAGCCACTAAAAGTTAAAAAGTGGCACTGATGTATACTAGTTATGGAGACTATTTCCGTGGACATATCTTTATTTTGGGGGAGGTGGTTGCAGAAGGGAGTCATAGGGCGTCATAGATAGATAGATAGATAGATAGATAGATAGTGGCTTTGAAAATGATTTACTTAGACACTTTTTCTTGCCAAGAAGGAAAACGAATCATAAGATCACTAAAAGAAAACTTAACTTTCAATCATTAACTCAGTTATTTGTGGTGGTTGGCATTATTTTTCTTTTAGATAATTAATGTATTTAGTAGCTCTGGTGTTATTTGTGAGTTTATTGATAATTGTATTGTGAAGTGTGTTGAACTTAGGTTGTACACTTCAGGGCCTTATGTGCCGACCCTTGATTTAGTGCCATGATCTAGCTGCTGACCTAGGCCCTTAGAACTGGGTCAGCCTCAGTCTGGGGTCAGACACCAGAGGGGTTGGATGGTTGTAACTGTCTGTCCACTCACCTTATATAGGCTTTTGTAAACTACTTATAAAATGACCAAAACAAAATGCTTTTTTGTTTATATTTTTCGTTACAGATCATTAAATTTAATGGCTCTTTTAAAGTTATTTAAGTGTGGATCTTAGATCTTTTAGATAATCAGTTTTAAGCGTTTTTTTTTTAGTTCATATTCTGATTTTTGATAGTTGATTTTAGTCAGATAGACAAGATAATGGCTTTTATCAGGGAGTCTTATTTCTATAAATGAAACATACACTTCCGTAAACAAATATTTATTGCATTACATTACATCAGTGACATAGGAAGATGGTGAAAAGGACATGTTTGCAACCTTGCTCACTAGTCCAAGTTACTAAAACAATGGAGATACAAAGGTTTGAATAATTGTCGATCTTTGTTTATATCGTATACTTTATTATTTTAAGTATGAATACATACATGTATACATTACCTATATTACATATACACTCATATTATTATAATCGCTGTTTACCTCGTCAGCGAGGAAGTGCCAGGAAACAGACGAAGAAAGGCTCATCCACTCTTATACAGATATATACATTGAAATGTATATGTATGTATATGTGGTGCATTTATGTGTATGTGGGTGGGTTGGACTTCTCGTCTGTTTCCTTACGCTACCTTGCTAACGCAGGAGATGGCGATTAAGTATAATAAACATGTTTGTATTTTGCATAATACATATCAAAGTTTTTACTTTTTTTTCAGATTCCTGGTTGATGCCTCAGGGATGGAGAAGCCTCAAAAGCAGTTAAGAATTTGCTTAGTGAGGCAAACATGGCTGGGACGACAAGGAACACTTGTTCAGCTGAAAACTTTTAGGCCCCGTTGTTCTGGGGGTGTGTACGAGGGGATGGATGTCAGAAGATACCAGCTTGACTGTGCGGGAAGACAGGTGGTCACAGATTGAGGAATAGATCAGAGATGTAGCGGGAAATAGAAAGTACTACAGCAAGGAACATGGCTCTGTATCACGCCGGAACTGAGTGATGATGATGACCTTACGTTATATTGCAACTGGAAAAGATCACGTTGTGGACCAACACAATCTACTGTAAGTAGGGTTATTGCACAGACAGATGGTAGACAAAACAGAATTTATGCAGATTAGGGTCTTCCCTGGTGGTGTGGGTGCTGTAGATCTTATTGGTGATAGTAATTACTATTGCAAGTGTTGGCTTTTGATGCTTTACCTAAGACCTGAAGATGGTTCTCAGACAGCTTGTAATGGGTAACGTTAAACGCTTTCTTGCATGTTTACTTGTGACAAAATGTCAATATTATTTACATATCTACATAGGCTGTAGAAGAAACAGGTTTCATGTCTTTTAAGTGTTTCCACAATCCAAAATTGACCTAACCCAGTGTGCAAAAGATTTCTAGATTATGAGAAAACAAGCTAGATGATTAGCCTGGGACTAACGTCCAAACTCAGATTTGTACATAATAAGATTCATGTATTACAGGACACAAGAAGAAAACTAGATGTACTGTGGAAAGGGGGATTGGACAGCTGAAACGAAGGTGGCACGTTTTGCATGGAGAAGTGACTCGGGGTCAAGACAGAACAAATCTATCATATAATCATGGCGTGTGTTGTTCTCCATAATATATGCAAAGAAGTGAATTTACACCTTCGAGATGAAGGCAACCTCGACATTTTTCTTGGATATAATTTGGATGCAGCAGCACACTCAAATCACTTAAACCCAGGAGATGCACCTCTAGGTTTGTGTTGCAGAGACTACTTTGCTAATTTACACTTCATGGCAGAACAGCGATCAGTATCATGCACACTTTTTCAAACTGAAAACTTAGTGAAGAATGGGCATTGTTGGCGGATAAAAAGATGCTTTGGAAGGAGGTACATAAAGTGTACAAGAGAACAAATGGGAACATCAGTGAAGGGGGCTAAATGGGGAGGTAACAAGAAGTAGTGGAAGTGAGGAGATAAGAGTGAGTTTTGAAGGTTTGCTGGATGTGTTTGATGATAGAGTGGCAGATAAAGGGTGCTTTGCAAGATGGTGTGCGAAGTGAGAGGGTCAGGGAGAATGGTTTGGTGAATAGAGAAGAGGTAGTTAAAGCTTTGTAGGAGTTGAAAGCCAGCAATTCGGCGGGATTGGATGGTATTGCAGTGGAATTTATTGAAAAGGGGGTGACTGTGTTGTTGACTGGTTGGTAAGGATATTCATTGTATGTATGGTGAAAACCCTGCGGATTGGGAGAATGCATGCATAGTGCCATTATACAAAGGCGATAAAGGCGAGTGTTCAAGTTACAGAGGTATAAGTTTGTCGAGTATTCCTGGGAAATTATATGGGAGGGTATTGATTGAGAGGGTAAAGGAATGTACGGAGCATCAGATTTCAGAAGTGGTAGAGGATGTGTGGATCAGGTGTTTGCTTTGAAGAATGTATATGAGAAATACTTAGAAAAGCAGAGGGATTTGTATGTAGCATTTATGGATCTGGAGAAGGCATATGATAAGAGTTGATAGAGATACTCTGTAGAAGGTATTAAGAATATATGGTGTGGGAGGCAAGTTGTTAGAAGCAATGAAAAGTTTTCATCAAGGATATAAGGCATGTGTAATAGTAGGAAGAGAGGAAAGTGATTGGTTCCCAGTGAATGTAGGTTTGCGGCAAGGGTGTGTGATGTCTCCATGGTTGTTTAATTTGTTTATGGATGGGGTTGTTAGGGAGGAGAATGGAAGAGTTTTGGAGTCAGTTGTCGTTTCCTGATGATACAGGGCTGGTTGCTGATTCGGGTGAGAAACTGCTGAAGTTGGTGACCGAGCTTCCTAAAGTGTGTGAAAGAAGAAAGCAGAGTAAATGTGAATAAAAGCAAGGTTATTGCATTCAGTAAGTTTGAGGGATTGGTGATTTTTGTTAACTATCATTTTTTTTTTTTTTTGGATGGGTTTTAAGGTGTCGAATTCTTTAGTAGTTATGGAGAGAATGAGCGAGGAAAAATTGGCAAAGAGGATATGTGTCATTGGTGGAGGGAACAAGAAGTGGGAGACCAAATTGGAGGTGGAAGGATGAAGTGAAAAAGATTTTGAGCGATTTGGGCCTGATCATACAGGAGGGTGAAAGGCGTGCAAGAAATAGTGAATTGGAATGATGTGGTATACTGGTGTTGATGTGCTGTCAATGGATTGAACCAGGGCATGTGAAGTGTCTGGGGTAAACCATGGAAAGTTTTGTGGGGCCTGGATGTGAAAAGGGAGCTGTGGTTTTGGTGCATTACACATGACAGCTAGAGACCAAGTGTGAACGAATGTGGTATATGTTGTCTTTTCCTGGCGCTACCGCATGGGGAGATTGTGGGGTGCTATTTCATGTGTGGCAGGGTGGCGATGAAAGTGGATGAAGGCAGCAAGTATGAATATGTACATGTGTATATATGTATATGTCTGTGTATGTATACGTTGAAATGTATAGGTATGTATGTGTGCATGTGTGGGCATTTATATATGTCTGTGTGGGTGGGTTGGGCCATTCATTTGTCTTTTTCCTTGCGCTACCTCACTAACGCGGGAGACAGCAACTAAGTATAATAAATCATTATACGGTATACATTCCTTATTTGACAAAAGACATCACAAACTCCAAAGATGTTTCATAACCATATCATACCTTTGTCACAACAATCTGTGGATTGTTATAAATTATTTCTACCTGGGAAATCAAACACTCAGTTCTGTAAACATTTTTTTTCCAGTAAAGAAATACATTAACTTGTCCACACACTATGATTTGGAGATAAGAGTATCAGCAAATTATAAGTGAATCTGAGATGTGTTATAAAGTTGTTTCAAAGAAATAATAGACAAATTATTGGTTAGGAATTTTAACTGCAAGTAGATTGCACTTTTGTTTTGCAGTTCTCTAATTTTTAGGTATATTTTTTTTGATAGATTGTCCCAAGTCTGTAGACGTACGCCTATGCATCAGCATTGAACCTGAAGGCAGGGATTCATGCGAGGACTGAGGTGGAGGTATCATCATGGTGCGCAGCCTGTGGGAGAGAAAGGAATCAATTGTAAAATGTAAGTTTAAAACTTTGGCTGTAATATGAACTAAATTGTAACCTCATTTGATTTACTAAACTTTAATACTTTTCTATAATACTATAAAAAGCCCTCTTGACTTAAGCCAAGTCATATGGGAAGAAATTATAAGTACATACAAATTTCAGCGCCACAAATGGTTACTTCTGGTGAACAAAGAAAATATTATACAAATTGCTAAACTAGTGGTATCCTCACACGAATCATTAGTCACAGAATCGTAGCTGAAATTCCTGTGATGCTTGGGCTGTCAGCACCAAGAATACCTGCTACTGCATGTGACAGGATCAAGCAGAGGCTTATCATGTAGTGGACCACCACCTGTAAAAATACATACAGCAATTAAGACAAATTCACAAGCATTGTATGGCAATAACTTAGCCTATGCAAGTCTTTTTCATACAACTTAGCTTATGCCTAACCTATTTCACATTGAGACTATGAAACTGTCTTATTTCCATTTTTGCTCCATAAAGAGCGACCTACTGGTCCTCCACTCTGGAAAGTGTTATCTGTTAGCCTCTTACAAAATGGGTATAGTTTCATAAGTTACTTATCTGTTTTACAGAAGAGCCTCTTATGAGTAGCAATCTTATTCTTTCCTGAGGATATAATGTGATACCTCTTCTGAACCTGTTGTTCCACAGTTCTTGAAAAGCAGGGGAAAGCTGCATTTATCTGCTGTTTAATGCTCGATCATGTTTCCACTTTTGTTCTGGAATTAACCCCATCAGAGAATCCCCTGGTGACCTTCACCACTACCACCATTACCCCTACTGTGTCTCCAATGCTATCACCAACATTGTTCAGTCTCCACCCACTGAACCCTACCGTCCTAAGATGGTGGAGATTTACGTGTATCAAACTTCAATAAGATCCTGGTGTCAAAATACCCCAGTGTGGCCCTAAATCTGGAGGCATATCCCTTGTGGAGTGAAGCGATGGTGAAGGGTGGTCACCTTGGTGAAGGAGGGAGGGAGGGTGGCATTGGTGGAGGGTGGAGACCTTGGTGAAGGAGGGAGGGAGGGTGGCATTGGTGGAGGGTGGAGACCTTGGTGAAGGAATGAGAGAGGGAGGGAGAGGGCAATGTGAGGAAGTGCTGGAGGATGGCATCTCAGAGGAAAAATGGGTATGTTTGAAGGAAAAGTGGTTCCGACAATGTTATATGGTTGCGAGGCGTGGGCTATAGGTTGAGTTGTGCAGAGGAGGGTGGATGTGTTGGAAATGAAATGTTTGAGGACAATATGTGTTGTGAGGTGGCTTGATGGAGGATGGCATTGGTGGAATGACTTGGTATACCAGGGTCAACGTGCTGTCAATGGATTGAACCAGGGCATGTAGTTAGGAATTAGTTTCATTAAAGGAGAGACTAAGGTTAATTTACTGGTACTGACATTTTTCTATTTTTCCAGAACATTCAACTTACCTCAGGATGGTGATATTCATATACATACAACTTGGCTTCAGCACTGGAAACAAGGAGCACATAAAGGCTGTTATCCACACTGAAGCACTGCCTGGTCAACCACTCCATAAGCAGTCAAATGTTGGAACATTTCAAAATTCTTCGTCACTTTATTGTATCGGTATACCTGAAAATTGGAATTTTTAAGTATTCACATATTGCAATGGTTTTCAACTTTCGCGCACATACAGATTCCCTTACATCATTTTGTAAAATGCAAAAAACCTCTGGTCAGTAAGGATGGATGATGAATTTGGCCATCTTTTTTAATATAAAAGTCATAGGAAAAAATGAGGCAAAATTCTTCCGTAACCAATACAATACTGTCAACAGGGTTCTAAGTGGGCAACAATGTGTTTTGTAAATATCCACAACTAAATTTTATAAATGGAATCAACATTCTTGAACAAAACTAAAGTATTTTTTTGTAACAAGCTTTTTTTTATGAACTTAATCTCTGCCCAGCTGAGAGCTTTTAAGGCCTCAAAGGCTAAGCAATTCCTACATGTCTCAAGGGAAGGTTTTCTAATCAGGAGCAAAGTCCTACACAAGATACTATATATGCACCATGATTGCAACTTGATGTACCCTTGTTTTCCCACACATATCCACGCAAGTTTTTGCTAAACTTTAGTAAAGAAACAATGTACAATCACAGCATAAATTGCTTTTACCCTGGGTGCAGTTGATATCAAATTGAATTCAACCTCTGCTCTCCTCTCAGTAGGGTTAAGTGGTCATTCATTATGGCAAGAGACTGGTATAGTGTCACTGATGGCTCCACAGATTCCCATACGAGGAAAGCAATACGAGACTAGTTGCAAAGGCTTTCTTCAGGATTTTTCTCCAGTTTGTCATATTGACACCTTAGAATTAAAAGTAATTTACAGTCTGATTGTACAATTTAACTAGTATAAAGGCATACTTGTCCAAATAAGAGGCAAGTGCAAAGAATTTAATATCCTTTGTCATAAAGTATGTTAAAATATGCTTTAGATATTCATTACCACATGAAAATAAATTGGTGACTGTGACTTCAGAATTTCATTTGTATGCCCTAACACTACTAGGAATAAAGAAAGAACTTACCAAGACTCCTGCTGTGTACTTTATATTATCTTCAAAGTGGGGATGGTCTGCAACCTTAAGCTGAGCTAACGTAAAGAAACTTTCCTTGACTGGAAGGTTGGATGTCATGAACATCCCAGAGGTGGTGTGGTTTGCCACATATTCTGCCACTACAGTAAACTGTGAAGAAGAGTATGCATACATGACATACACAATATGAAAAAAATATATATCGTTTATGTACACAATTTCTCCACACTCTGAGGCAGCATCAGGAGCAGAGGAAAAATGGCCCCATTTGCTCACATACACTAACTCTCATGCATAATGCACAGAAACTACATGTCCTTATTCACAGTTTCTCCTAACAGCTTCACATGCCCTGATCCAGCCTGTTGACTGCATGTCCATCTCTTACATCTCGCTCTATCCTTCCAACTTGTCCTTGTTCTTGCTCTTCCTCCCTCCATTTCCATATATGTACATATATGAATATGTACATATATGTACGTCTGTGTATGTATATGTTGAAATGTACATGTATGTATATGTGCGTGTATGGGCGTTCATGTATTACATGTGTACGAGGGTGGGTTGGACTTCCTCGTCTGTTTCCTTGCACTACCTCGCTAATGCGGGAGACAGCAACAAAGTATGATTAAAAAAAATAAATATTTTATATATTTATTAAGCTTTATCGCTGTCTCCCGCGTTAGCGAGGTAGCACAAGGAAACGGACAAAAGAATGGCCCAACCCACCCACATACACATGCATATACATAAATGCCCACACACGCACATATACATACCTATACATTTCAACGTATATAAACATATACATACATACACATGTACATATTCATACTTGCTGCCTTCATCCATTCCCACTGCCACCCCACCACACATGAAACAACAACACCTTCCCATGCACATGTGCGAGGTAGCGCTAGGAAAAGACAACAAAGGCCACATTCGTTCACACTCAGTCTGCTAGCTGTCATGTGTAATGCACCAAAACTACAGCTCCCTTTGCACATCCAAGCCCCACTAAACTTTCAATGGTTTACCCCAGACACTTCACATGACCTGGTTCAATATATAATACGGTGGTCTTGGTGCATTACATATGACAGCTACCTCCACCTGGCACCACCACTCCTTCTCTGTCACTTAACACACATGCCTTACTCATTTGATACAAAATCTAAGCTAGTTTTTGTAGCTTTCCTCCAACACCATACATTCAGAGCATACACAAAGCATGTCAACCACATCATATATTTTCTCCTGATCTATAAATTCCACACACAAAGTGTTTTCTTTAAGTATATCAAAGATTCTTCAAAGCAAGCACCTGATCGAAACAGCGTCTCCCACTTCTGAGGCCACTTTGTTCCTCCACAATCTGATCCTCTGTGCGTGCTACCCTATATCACAAGTCTCTTACAACTTTCCAGGTATCCTAAACAAACTTCCTCTATTCTAGTTCAAATATTCACTTTCTGTTCCCCTTGCATTTATACAATGGCACTGAACAAGCATTCCACCAGTCCTCAGGTACCTGACCTTCAATTATACATACTAACAAAAACACTTAACCTTACCGATTCTGGGAAACTGTTCCAGGCAAAGACCTCTGATGTTACAGTGTATGGGTCAAGAAAGTCTTCAGGATCATAGTCATTAGCCACCAACATGAACCAAGTGTCATCAACCTGAAATTTACATCAAATTGTAGTACTGTAATAATGAAAGATATTGTGCAAGAAAAACAATGAAAGCAGCAAATGTTCATTCTGAAATTTACATCTTTACTATTCATTTATAATTAGTAGTTGCCTTGTATGATACAGGAGAGACACTGGCAGTATTTTCAATCCTGTTTTCCCCTTACCTAGTATATTCATTGCAACCAAAATCTGTTAAAAAATATTTTCCCTTTAATACACTTTTATCTCTTAAGTAGCCCAGCCATGGAAATTTTGGGTGGTCCCAAGGAATGTGGCAAGAAAAGATACATAGAAAAAGGAAAATGAGCAAACAGTCTATATTTATTACTGTACACACACTTAAATTTGGTGCACTAAGTTTGCCTATCAAGTTTGTTGAATTTTGCCAACTCTTTGTCCCTTCTCTGTCACCACCAATTGATTATTGAGAGAGAACTATTCTCAATGCTAACAGTTTAACTTTCATATTATAATTAGTGCACCAAAGACGTGCTAATTAGCCACTGAATGATGTGGGGCGTATAGCAGGGCACCCTTCTATCGGCACCTTGACTAGGTGGCAGGTCAAGGCACACGACCTCACCTAACCTACCAATTCCTGGAGAAATGAGCTTTATGGCCCAAACTATGGTTGCACATACACTTTTGCTGTCGGAAGACCTGTTAGTCTGCACTGCATATCAAATTTGCATTACAATTTCATTTAACCTATAAAGGACCCCAACCAAACTAGTATGGTTTATGTTATGATGCCATACTAGTAGGGATTACTTTTATTAACATTCACTCAGCTTTCTCCTTTCACATACTTTTCCAAACTCATCACCAACTTCTGCAATTTCTCACTTGAATCTGCCACCAGTACTGTATCATCATTAAACACACTCGCTTCCCAGGCCCTTTCATCCCCACAAGCTGCATACTCACCCCTCTCTCAAAGACTTGCATTTACGTCCCTTATCATCCCATCTAGACATATTGAGTGTCATCATGTGTGTACAACTATAACCAATAAAGCTTCTAGCATCAAGTAAGGTAATCCTTGCACTGACCCTATTCTACCACCTTGCCTAGGCAACTCGCCCCCATCCCAAGCTCACCTTCATTTAACACTGATATCACTTTTATGGTTAGAAAATAAAATATTAGGAAATAGTGGAACTTTCCTCCGGAAAAATTAAGAGGTTCCTTATCCCATTCCTATGCCCAACTAGATCAAAACAAGACCATTATGTAGCAGAAAACCTACCACTAGTTAGCACTCCAGAGATCGTACCTGCTATGGGACTGCCACGGGTGGTGAAGACATCCACTTCCATGTAGTTTGCATGCCAACTTTCCTGTACATTCTGATCTACACCATCTAGGAGGAACTCCTGAGTTATGCTGTCTAGTGAGTGGCCATTCACCTGCAAAGTGAAATGCTTAACCAAAAGCAACCACGTACTACTGATTATATTCCTTGACCACAATATGTCAGAACCACTAAACTCCATTTCCTCTACTATTACAATTATTACCACTGAACACCACTAATCTACAGATATGCCTGCTAGTTTGTCTAAAATTATGAAGGCCAACACGACAGTTTTTGGTTCTCAGTTATATGTATTATATTATGAGCATACAGCCTTGGTTTGCTCACATACATCGACTTAAAGTGCAGGAATATACGAGTTAGACAACTGTGCACCTGATCCATTCGATAAACAGGAAACCGAATATAGACATCCTATGTATATAACACAACATGTTTAGTAGCTAGTATAAAGCAGTATTAGCCATATAAAGGACACCAGTTTCATACTGGTTTGCAATGCAAGAAGTATGCCTACTTGAATCCACACTTACAAAGTGATATCCCCTCAAATTCTCAAAAAAATTTGCGAGGTAGCGCAAGGAAACAGACGAAAGAAATGACCCAACCCACCACCATACACATCTATATACATACACATCCACACACGCAAATATACATACCTACACAGCTTTCCATGGTTTACCCCAGACGGTTCACATGCCCTGATTCAATCCACTGACAGCACGTCAACCCCGGTATACCACATCGATCCAATTCACTCTATTCCTTGCCCTCCTTTCACCCTCCTGCATGTTCAGGCCCCGATCACACAAAATCTTTTTCACTCCATCTTTCCACCTCCAATTTGGTCTCCCACTTCTCCTCGTTCCCTCCACCTCCGACACATATATCCTTTTGGTCAATCTTTCCTCACTCATTCTCTCCATGTGCCCAAACCATTTCAAAACACCCTCTTCTGCTCTCTCAACCACGCTCTTTTTATTTCCACACATCTCTCTTACCCTTACGTTACTTACTCGATCAAACCACCTCACACCACACATTGTCCTCAAACATCTCATTTCCAGCACATCCACCCTCCTGCGCACAACTCTGTCCGTAGCCCACGCCTCACAACCATACAAAATTGTTGGAACCACTATTCCTTCAAACATACCCATTTTTGCTTTCCGAGATAATATTTTCGACTTCCACACATTCTTCAAGGCTCCCAGGATTTTCGCCCCCTCCCCCATTATTTGATAACCATCATTTGATTATGAGCATTATCAGACTTGCCACTCCCTCATCCCATTTTTTGTGAAAATAACCAAGAGAACAATCATTTTAAATACCTGAAGCTCGCTTACAGCTGCAACATATTCCTCCAAGGATTGAGTGGCTGAGCTCCCTTCTAAGGGGTTCCTAATGTTAACAGTCTGATCAATGGTAGTCGTTCCACTCACTCTTAGTTCTGGGAAGATGACCGGCCCACTTCATACCTTTCAAAAGACCAGTTCACGCTTTTTTCATATCCAACTGCCTCTCCTACCTTACCAAGTCAGCATCATTAAAAATCAACCTCATTTACACATTTTGGTAATAGCCAAGCAACAGAATAAGTGACACTTGTAGATCCAGCAGTGATGTGCAGGCTGTGTGTTTAAATAGTTATATGCTAGAGGCATGAAGTTGTCTTGGGATAAGACCTGGGATGATGACTGTGACAAAGAACTCAAAGTAACTGGAGTCTTGATATCGCAGGTGATGGACAAGTACCGAGAGTGGCAGGGAGGGTAACAATGGAAGAAGTAGAGTGAAGACTAGAGGTCAGTTGTGCGAGAAAATGAAATGTTATGATGGAGCAGAGGGCACTGAAAGAGAAGAGAGCAATGATATTGTGGTGGTGTGTTGGAATTAAGGGACTCTCTAAATTGCTGGTAGTACAAGAATGAAAGTTTTTATGTGCCCTAATGGCATCAGTCACAACACGCGAGTCCTTGTTCAATTGGTGTAGCCTTAATCAAATGAGGTCTTGAGAGGGTTTGGTCCAACTCTAGGTGGTTACCTCTCAAACATGCAAGAGTGTAGGACACTGATATGAAGAGATTGCCAAGTGCTGACAATCGCTGTTTATTGTAATTCAACTCCAAGACAAGTGCAGATTATGGCCCAGACACATAGAGGTGAGGTCACTGACAAGCATGGGAACTAATGGGAAAGAGCCTTACAAAGCTCCACTTTTACTGAATAACAGGCCAGTGAAAAAAGAAAGTTGGGAGGATATGTTATCCAAGTCTAAATGAATAACAGGCCAGTGAAAAAAGAAAGTTGGGAGGATATGTTATCCAAGTCTAAATGACTTTTTGAAGAATGAAAATGCAGAGGATGGACAAGACATTATATCCAAGGGCAAGGTTGTTTACAACCACAGAAGGTACTGGGAAAAAGACTTGCAATGCTCTTTTGCAATCCCATTAGGTAAAATGTCTAATGAAAAAAAATTAGTTTATGGAAACAATTGTAGTGATGTGAAAGCATGGAAGAATCAAGATGCACTAGAGCACAGGTTTAAGAGAAGTGTTCTACCCAATTTTGCTGAGGATAGTATGAATTCCATTATATAAAAAATAGCTTTTAAAAACCTCAACTACAAGTAGACTACTGGCATTCTGTCCAGAAACATGCATCTCTCCTTGTCATATACAACACTTGACTCGCATAGATCATTATTCGTAACCGATTTTCCTGCGGAGCACCATTCAATAGCCTTGACTTTTGGCAAATTGGCAGAAGCAACAGATGGTAGCAGTATGTAGGAACATTTAGGCTGGAGCATTAGGTAATAGTAATAATAAGGAACATTAGGTAGAAGCCCTCTACGTGGCCTATTAAGGGTGAAGCAATAGAGGCTATGAAGTGGCACTGGAGTTCCCTAGATATGGAGAGACTACTGCCATGGACACCCATTTAAGGGAGTTCCACTTTACATTTAAAAGGCCAAGCAAGTGCGTTGACAGTTGCTGAAAGAGGAGTGGTAATTGGGAATACTGGATTCAATAAGCTGCACATGGGCAAGAGTATACATGTGAGGGATTGAGCATTAACATGCATAATTGGCCTGTTGCAATTCACTGGCTTGCACAGAAAAGGTTCTTATATGCAAGTATGTTAAAGGGAGTGGCAGGTGGAATGCCATTTTTTGGTAAAGTAATGTGTGAAAGTCTGTAATGAACAAATGAAGAAAAAACAGTCTAAAATAAAGTAGGAATAGGAAGAGGGTTTAGAAAAGTGGCTTGTTGTGCTGCAATACCTAGAGAAATTAAAAAATGGCACACACATAAGCTAAATAAAACCAGGGCATTGAAATGTTTAAATACTTACATAGACAAATGATGTGTATGGCATGTGAAAGATGGGATAAAGAAGTGATACTCCTGATCCTACCCACCTAGGTATCATGAGGATTAGTGACAACTGCATACTGAGCCAGCACTTCAAGCTGCACTCCTCCGATCCAGACAGCCGTCTTTCTTTCTGTCTCAGCCATATGTAGACTGCTGGTATTCTGTCTACAAGCATACAATCTCTCCTTGTTACACACAAAACTTTACTCATGCTACTCATTCATCAAACCCTAGATTTTCCTATGGTGAGAGCTATGCTGTAGCCCACCCTTTCGGGAACAAAATGGTAGGAGCAACAGACAGTAGGCAGGAGCATCAGGCTGGAGGTGAGGTGAGGTGAGGAGAGGTGAGGTGAGGTGAGGTGAGGTTAGGTTAGGTTAGGTTAGGTTAGGTTAGATTAGGTTAGGTTAGGTTTGGTTTGGTTTAGTTTGGTTAGGTTAGGTTAGGTTAGGTTAGGTTAGGTCAGGTCAGGTCAGGTCAGTTTAGGTTCCTTTTCCCATTCCTATGCCCAACTAGATCAAAACAAGACCATTATGTAGCAGAAAACCTACCACTATTTAGCACTCCAGATATCGTTCCTGTTATGGGACTGCCAAGGGTGGTGAAGACATCCACTTCCATGTAGTTTGCACGCCAACTTTCCTGTACATTCTGATCTACACCATCTAGTAGGAACTCCCGGGTTATGCTGTCTAGCGAATGGCCATTCACCTGCAAAGTGAAATGCTGAACCAAAAACAACCACGTCCTATTGATTATATTCCTTTACCCCAATATGTCAGAGCCACTAAACTCCATTTCCTCTACTATTACAACTATAACCACTGAACACCACTAATCTACAGATATGCCTGCTACTTTGTCTAAAATTATGAACGCCAACACGACAGTTTTTGGATCCCAGTTATATGTATTAAATCATGAGCATACATCCTTGGTTTGCTCACATACAACGACTTAAAGTGCAGGAATATACGAGTTAGGCAACTGTGCACTTGATCCATTCCATAAACAGGAAACCGAATATAGACATTATATGTATATAACACAACATGTTTAGTAGCCAGTATAAAGTAGTATTAGCCATATAAAGGACACCAGTTTCATACTGGTTTGCAATGAAGGAAGTATGACTATTTGAATCCACATTTACAAAGTGATATCCCCTCAAGTTCTCAAAAAAATTTCCATTGGTTTAATAATCTTTTTAACATTAACATTCACAGTAGTCACCTTCGTAGAAAATTTTAACAGTTCTTCAGAATAACCTTAGCAATGCTAATAATCTTCAGTCTAGAATATGTACAAGCAATACGTCAAGCCAACTAGAGCACACTATTGCAATACTATGCAAAAACTGTATGCAGTAATGCACAAAAGTTGACCTGCCCATTTTCTTATACAACCCTGTTACTGTGTTCTCAAAAACACTCACTGCTATCCTGTTGACTTTATCGAGGCTGATTGAAGTCAACTGGAACTTCGAAATTATCTTGACACTGTTGATGATAGCAGACCAGGCAACAATTTTCTGGTAATGACTCCTGCCAACCCACTTGACATTTTTATTACTCACAAATAAATCCAATCTTCATTAATTCAAACTATAAATTCAAGTAACATCTGAAATTTCCTTCAACCCCTCTTCCCTTTGCCTTTCTTTGACACCTCTGCCAAGTTCAACTCTAAACATTTTCTCAAACCTGGATCATAGTATTTCAAATCCATCTTTCAGTTCATCAGCCATTCCATTCTTTATGATGTACCAGACATTATTCACTACTATTCACTTCCAGTCTACGAGAAATCCATTTTAAGTGAACCATTTCATCCATCCAGCTACTGCAAAGACCATACTAAAATGCCAAGCCACAAATTAAAATTCATTTTTTTTCTCCTTACCTTATTACCCAACTTTTAAATAGCATCAATGTTAATTGGTATTTTCACCATTTCCTCAGACGCTTGCACATCTTGACACTGTCCTGAAGTTTGATCATATTTTCTCCTAAAATACCTACATCAAGCAGATCAACTTTGGATCCCAGTTTTTCATTTTCCTAAATTCCAAATCATATTAACTCCTTAACATCAGGTCAGTCACTTGTTCCAACTACCTTCCCTAACTCCTTCTGTTTCTTTCACTCTCTCTATCCACATTACAACATACTAAACTTCATGAAAATTTCTTTCCCTTGCATTTCCTCTACAAATCCTTGTCCTTACACATGCCCACCTAGTTCTTATTTTGCTGATCAATATCTTATTCAGTATGCAGAAAGTAGTTACAGCTCTTGGTGAATGGACTGGGAAAGCAAAGCGGCATGGCAATATATGACAGGCTGCTGTATAAAGAGTAAATATTATGAAGCTCACTGGTAACTACTTAGCCACCAAATCCATTGTTACAAAACATTTCAAGTTCAGGAAAGGAGAGTCGTTGTATGGACCAAATACCCAGGGAAGTCATCCCCCAATAAACCTGGCTTTTTGTTACTTTTCTTAGTTCCCCACATCCTGTACAAAGGATTCAAATACATTCCTTGAAGGCTTGTTGCATATACTGACAAGCACGCTTTGCACGTTTCTGGAAAATGCAAGATTCTGGATAGAGTTCATGTCCCTTGACCAGAATCAATTAACATGGCATTAAACACTTATTCATCACCCCAAGCTTAGACCAAGTCCCACCCTTACCTTGGCGCTCCCAAAATCCAGTACGTGATGTAGTCATAGGTCAACAGCTCGAGACCTGTCACCCCTTCTGTCCACGAGCTATCATCTATTCTTGCTGCACCTTCCATTCTGAATGTTGTCAGTTCCAAGTCTGTCACATTTATTGATGCCAAGTCCATAGCTGGAAGGAAACCAACAGAGTGGATAAAACAGAACTCGACTCATTATCTTCTCTAATCAGTTATTAAAACTTTTCAATATCTCAATTTCATAAAATTTCACTCGCTTGGATATCAAATCTTTAGCCCAATTCATAAATTTTCTTAACACTATTATCACTAATAACACTACCAGGAATAAAGAAAGAACTTACCAAGACTCCTGCTGTGTACTTTACTTTATCTTCAAAGTGGGGATGGTCTGCAACTTTAAGCTGAGCTAACGTAACAAAACTTTCCTTGACTGGAAGGTTGGATCTCATGAACATCACATAGGTGGTGTGGTCTGCCACATATTCTGCCACTACAGTACTCTGTGAAGAAGAGTATGCTTACATGACGTACACAATATGAAAAAATATATATTGTTTATGTACACAATTTCTCCACACTCTGAGGCAGCATCAGGAGCAGAGGAAAAATGGCCCCATTTGCTCACATACACTAACTCTCATGCATAATGCACAGAAACTACATGTCCTTATTCACAGTTTCTCCTAGCAGCTTCACATGCCCTGATCCAGCCTGCTGACTGCATGTCCATCTCTTACATCTCGCTCCATCCTTCCAACTTGTCCTTGTTCTTGCTCTTCCTCCCTACATTTCCATATATATATGTACATGTATGAATATGTACATATATGAATATGTACATATATGTACATATGTACATATGGTGAGAACAATGGAAGTAAGGGGAGTGGGGGAGGAATGGGATGTATTTAGAGAATCAGTAATGGATTGCGCAAAAGATGCTCGTGGCATGAGAAGAGTGGGAGGTGGGTTGATTAGAAAGGGTAGTGAGTGGTGGGATGAAGAAGTAAGATTATTAGTGAAAGAGAAGAGAGAGGCATTTGGACAATTTTTGCAGGGAAAAAATGCAATTGAGTGGGATATGTATAAAAGAAAGAGACAGGAGGTCAAGAGAAAGGTGCAAGAGGTGAAAAAGAGGGCAAATGAGAGTTGGGGTGAGAGAGTATCATTAAATTTTAGGGAGAATAAAAAGATGTTCTGGAGGGAGGTAAATAAAGTGCGTAAGACAAGGGAGCAAATGGGAACTTCAGTGAAGGGTGCAAATGGGGAGGTGATAACAAGTAGTGGTGATGTGAGAAGGAGATGGAGTGAGTATTTTGAAGGTTTGTTGAATGTGTTTGATGATAGAGTGGCAGATATAGGGTGTTTTGGTCGAGGTGGTGTGCAAAGTGAGAGGGTTAGGGAAAATGATTTGGTACACAGAGAAGAGGTAGTAAAAGCTTTGCGGAAGATGAAAGCCGGCAAGGCAGCAGGTTTGGATGGTATTGCAGTGGAATTTATTAAAAAAGGGGGTGACTGTATTACTGACTGGTTGGTAAGGTTACTCAATGTATGTATGACTCATGGTGAGGTGCCTGAGGATTGGCGGAATGCGTGCATAGTGCCACTGTACAAAGGCAAAGGGGATAAGAGTGAGTGCTCAAATTACAGAGGTATAAGTTTGTTGGGTATTCCTGGTAAATTATATGGGAGGGTATTGATTGAGAGGGTGAAGGCATGTACAGAGCATCAGATTGGGGAAGAGCAGTGTGGTTTCAGAAGTGGTAGAGGATGTGTGGATCAGGTGTTTGCTTTGAAGAATGTATGTGAGAAATACTTAGAAAAGCAAATGGATTTGTATGTAGCACTTATGGATCTGGAGAAGGCATATGATAGAGTTGATAGAGATGCTCTGTGGGAGGTATTAAGAATATATGGTGTGGGAGGCAAGTTGTTAGAAGCAGTGAAAAGTTTTTATCGAGGATGTAAGGCATGTGTACGTGTAGGAAGAGAGGAAAGTGATTGGTTCTCAGTGAATGTAGGTTTGCGGCAGGGGTGTTTGATGTCTCCATGGTTGTTTAATTTGTTTAGGGAGGTGAATGCAAGAGTTTTGGAAAGAGGGGCAAGTATGAAGTCTGTTGGGGATGAGAGAGCTTGGGAAGTGAGTCAGTTGTTGTTCGCTGATGATACAGCGCTGGTGGCTGATTCATGTGAGAAACTGCAGAAGCTGGTGACTGACTTTGGTAAAGTGTGTGAAAGAAGAAAGTTAAGAGTAAATGTCAATAAGAGCAAGGTTATTAGGTACAGTAGGGTTGAGGGTCAAGTCAATTGGGAGGTAAGTTTGAATGGAGAAAAACTGGAGGAAGTAAAGTGTTTTAGATATCTGGGAGTGGATCTGGCAGCGGATGGAACCATGGAAGCGGAAGTGGATCATAGGGTGGTGGACGGGGCGAAAATTCTGGGAGCCTTGAAGAATGTGTGGAAGTCGAGAACATTATCCCGGAAAGCAAAAATGGGTATGTTTGAAGGAATAGTGGTTCCAACAATGTTGTGTGGTTGCGAGGCGTGGGCTACGGATAGAGTTGTGCGCAGGAGGGTGGATGTGCTGGAAATGAGATGTTTGAGGACAATGTGTGGTGTGAGGTGGTTTGATCGAGTAAGTAACGTAAGTGTAAGAGAGATGCGTGGATATAAAAAGAGCATGGTTGAGAGAGCAGAAGAGGGTGTTTTGAAATGGTTTGGGCACATGGAGAGAATGAGTGAGGAAAGATTGACCAAGAGGATATATGTGTCGGAGGTGGAGGGAACGAGGAGAAGTGGGAGACCAAATTGGAGGTGGAAAGATGGAGTGAAAAAGATTTTGTGTGATCGGGGCCTGAACATGCAGGAGGGTGAAAGGAGGGGAAGGTATAGAGTGAATTGGATCGATGTGGTATACCGGGGTTGACGTGCTGTCAGTGGATTGAATCAGGGCATGTGAAGCGTCTGGGGTAAACCATGGAAAGCTGTGTAGGTATGTATATCTGCGTGTGTGGACATATGTATATACATGTGTATGGGGGTGGGTTGGGCCATTTCTTTTGTCTGTTTCCTTGCGTTACCTCGCAAGCGCGAGACAGCGGCAAAAAAGAAAAAAAAAAAAAAAAAAAAAGTACGTCTGTGTATGTATATGTTGAAATGTACATGTATGTATATGTGCGTTCATGTATTACATGTGTATTAGGGTGGGTTGGACTTCCTCGTCTGTTTCCTTGCACTACCTCGCTAATGCGGGAGACAGCAACAAAGTATGATTTAAAAAAATAAATAATTTATATATTTATTAAACTTTGTCGCTGTCTCCCATGTTAGCGAGGTAGCACAAGGAAACGGACAAAAGAATGGCCTAACCCATCCATATACACATGCATATACATAAATGCCCACACACGCACATATACATACCTATACATTTCAACGTATATAAACATATACATACATACACATGTACATATTTATACCTGCTGCCTTCATCCATTCCTATTACCACCCCACCACACATGAAACAACACCTCCTTCCCACGCACATGCGCGAGGTAGCGCTAGGAAAAGACAACAAAGGCCACATTCGTTCAAACTTGGTCTGCTAGCTGTCATGTGTAATGCACCAAAACTACAGCTCCCTTTCCACATCCAAGCCCCACAAAACTTTCCATGGTTTACCCCAGACACTTCACATGACCTGGTTCAATACATAATGCAGTGGTTTCGGCATTACATATGACAGCTACCTTCACCTGGCCCCACCACTCCTTCTCTGTCACTTAACACACATGCCTTACTCATTTGATACAAAATCTAAGCTAGTTTTTGTAGCTTTCCTCCAACACCATATATTCAGAGCATACACAAAGCATGTCAACCACATCATATATTTTCTCCTGATCTATAAATTCCACACACAAAGTGTTTTCTTTAAGTATATCAAAGATTCTTCAAAGCAAGCACCTGATCGAAAAAGCATCTCCCACTTCTGAGGCCACTTTGTTCCTCCACAATCTGATGCTCTGTGCGTGCTACCCTATATCACAAATACCATACAACTTTCCAGGTATCCTAAACAAACTTCCTCTATTCTAGTTCAAATATTCACTTTCTGTTCCCCTTGCATTTATACAATGGCACTGAACAAGCATTCCACCAGTCCTCAGGTACCTGACCTTCAATTATACATACTAACAAAAACACTTAATTTGGTCTCCCACTTCTCGTTCCCTCCACCTCTGAGACATATATCCTCTTAGTCAATCTTTCCTCACTCATTCTCTCCATGTGACCAAACCATTTCAAAACACCCTCTTCTGCTCTCTCAACCACGCTCTTTTTATTTTCACACATCTCTCTTACCCTTACATTACTTACTTGATCAAACCACCTCACACCACATATTGTCCTCAAACATCTCATTTCCAGCACATCCATCCTCCTGCGCACAACTCTATCCATAGCCCATGCCTCGCAACCATACAACATTGTTGGAACCACTATTCCTTCAAACATACCCATTTTTGCTTTCCGAGATAATGTTCTCGACTTCCACACATTCTTCAAGGCTCCCAGAATTTTCGCCCCCTCCCCCACCCTATGATTCACTTCTGCTTCCATGGTTCCATCCACTGCCAAATCCACTCCAAAATATCTAAAAAACTTTACTTCCTCCAGTTTTCCTCCATTCAAACTTACCTCCCAATTGACTTGACCCTCAACCCTACTGTACCTAATAACCTTGCTCTTATTCACATTCACTCATAACTTTCTTCTTTCACACACTTTACCAAACAGTCACCAGCTTCTGCAGTTTCTTACATGAATCAGCCACCAGCGCTGTATCATCAGCGAACAACAACTGACTCACTTCCCAAGCTCTCATCCCCAACAGACTTCATACTTGCCCCTCTTTCCAAAACTCTTACATTCACCTCCCTAACAACCCCATCCATAAACAAATTAAACAACCATGGAGACATCACACACTCCTGCTGCAAACCTACATTCACTGAGAACCAATCACTTTCCTCTCTTCCTACACGTACACATGCCTTACATCCTCGATAAAAACTTTTCACTGCTTCTAACAACTTGCCTCCCACACCATATATTATTAAAACCTTCCACAGAGCATCTCTATCAACTCTATCATATGCCTTCTCTAGATCCATAAATGCTACATACAAATCCATTTGTTTTTCTAAGTATTTCTCACATACATTCTTCAAATCAAACACCTGATCCACACATCCTCTATCACTTCTGAAACCACACTGCTCTTCCCCAATCTGATGCTCTGTACATGCCTTCACCCTCTCAATCAATACCCTCCCATATAATTTACCAGGAATACTCAACAAACTTATACCTCTGTAATTTGAGCAATCACTCTTATCCCCTTTGCCTTTGTACAATGGCACTATGCAAGCATTCAGCCAATCCTCAGGCACCTCACCAGGAATCATATATACATTAAATAACCTTACCAACCAGTCAACAATATAGTCACCCCCTTTTTTAATAAATTCCACTGCAGTACCATCCAAACCTGCTGCTTTGCCGGCTTTCATCTTCCACAAAGCTTTTACTACCTCTTCTCTATTTACCAAATCATTTTCCCTAGCCCTCTCACTTTGCACACCACCTCGACCAAAACACCCTATATCTGCCACTCTATCATCAAACACATTCAACAAACCTTCAAAATACTCACTCCATCTCCTTCTCACATCACCACTACTTGTTATCACCTCCCCATTAGCCCCCTTCACTGAAGTTCCCATTTGCTCCCTTGTCTTACGCACTTTATTTACCTCCTTCCAAACATCTTTTTATTCTCCCTGAAATTTAATGATACTCTCTCACCCCAACTCTCATTTGCCCTCTTTTTCACCTCTTGCACCTTTCTCTTGACCTCCTGCCTCTTTCTTTTATACCTCTCCCACTCATTTGCATTTTTTCCCTGCAAAAATCGTCCAAATGCCTCTCTCTTCTCTTTCACTAATAATCTTACTTCTTCATCCCACCACTCACTACCTTCTCTCATCAACCCACCTCCCACGCTTCTCATGCCACGAGCATCTTTTGCGCAAGCCATCACTGCTTCCCTAAATACATCCCATTCCTCACCCACTCCCCTTACCTCCTTTGTTCTGTACTCAGTCTCTCCTGGTACTTCATCACACAAGTCTCCTTCCCAAGCTCACTTACTCTCACCACTCTCTTCACCCCAAACATTCTCTCTTCTTTTCTGAAAACCCCCACAAATCTTCACCTTCGCCTCCACAAGATAATGATCAGACATCCCTCCAGTTGCACCTCTCAGCACATTAACATCCAAAAGTCTCTCTTTCGTGCGTCTATCAATTAACACGTAATCCAATAACACTCTCAGGCCATCTCTCCTTACATATGTATACTTATGTATATCTCGCTTTTTAAACCAGGTATTCCCAATCACCAGTCCTTTTTCAGCACATAAATCTACAAGCTCTTCACCATTTCCATTTACAACACTGAACACTCCATGTATACCAATTATTCCCTCAACTGCCACATCACTCACCTTTGCATTCAAATCACCCATCACTATAACCCGGTCTTGTGCATCAAAACCACTAACACACTCATTCAGCTGCTCCCAAAACACTTGCCTCTCATGATCTTTCTTCTCATACCCAGGTGCATATGCACCAATAATCACCCATCTCTCTCCATCAACTTTCAGTTTTACCCATATCAATCAAGAATTTACTTTCTTACACTCTATCACATACTCCCACAACTGCTGATTCAAATACAGAGCAGATCTTTAAACTACTCTAGGAATGCCTTCCTATACTTCCGTTTCCTAAGAGTATACTAGTGTTTTAGGCATTTCTTTACAGTATTCATATTCTGCTCTAAAGATGCCTTACCATAAACAAGTTTTCTTGCAATTAATCCTGAATGTGAATCCTATCCATCTTGTTCATCTTATATGAACATTGTCAGCAAGTCAGTACTGCCATACACACTAACCTAAACCCATGTCTAGTAAACATATAGGAGACTAATGTTTGCCAACCACACAACTACATCTTATAAACCACCACGTTAAGCTGCAATATACAATCTAGACCTTTGTTCCATATTCTGCTTCTACCATACAAACCATTCATCCCACAATCCTGTTATTGCTGTACACCATCACACACACAATACTAGTTTAATAGTAATCTTGCAAACACACATCTGACACCTTTAAGTTATGAAAACCAGACTTAAACACTCCTAATACACTACTCATAAGATATACATCTACCATCCTGTCATTCTATAAACAAAAGACCCACATACCAGATAATCTGTGGTTGCCACACTTCTTAACAACACTTCTGTCCAGCTCCACAATGTTGATACCATTAATTGAAGACACATCCATATTGCCCCTCACCAGAAGTCCAATATCATAGTTTCCCACTAATGTTTGCCGAGATATGTTATCTGTATATACTACCTGGCTTGCTAGTTGCCTCGCATCCACCTGCAAATATAACAACCAATAACATGTGAAATATTCAAAAACTGCCAGCAAAATGAAAAGTAGTGCCCAGTTTTTAGTACGATAATTTCCATTTCAGAAAGCTTTTCCATCACAGAGTTTTTTATGTGCGTATGATACTACACTAACCTTACTCTCTCTTTTATATACAAACTTTCCCTTAAAATCATGTAAATTTCTGCAGTAAACAACTAATACAAGATAGCATCCCCTAAACCAAACAATCAATCTTTAGTATGTTGTTTGAGCAAAATATGGATTTCATTACAACACTGATCAAAAAATGCTATGCATTTATTGATCAATAGTCATTTTGCTTGTCAACAGTCTGCAGTGTTCATTTTTTTTTTCAGACTATCAATCTATGATCCAAGGTCCTAATTTAAAGACAAAACACAGAAAATATATATTTCTATGACAGAGCAACTACATGGAACTATTTGCTCTTAGGGAAAGAATGGGCAATATTTCAGATTTCGAGTACAAAAAAGAAAGTTTTCAGGACCATTCACACAAGAGAACTGCTCACCTAGCATCAGATGCATACTTAAGACAAGTTTACTCACATTGTTAACTTTTTCAACAAACAAGTCTCCATTAATCTTCAAGCTTGTGAAGGTTTTCTTGTCCTGGAAGGTTACACTGGCCCCTTTGGTTACTATAGTATCAGTGTCTATACCATTAATTTCGATTGAATTATTGTTCCCAAGTGTGTGGATGATCTCCTTAGCCACCAGTGTCTTGTATTTGTGGTGTCCCACAACCTGCTGATCCCTCACACTCTGCCGCATGTACTCTTGATGCAGAGAAGCAACATATAGTTTTATATTTTCCAAATTTTGCAAATGGGAAACTATATGGTCAAACTGAAGAATTAGCTTAAGATGACTCAAGATAGCTAATCATACAGAATTATGATAGCACAGTGACAGTACTGTAACTAATGAGGTTTGGAGGTGCTGCTACTGCGGTACGGGCTCGAAGAAAGTTGGGAAAGGTTTTAAATTTCAATGCCTCAAGGGGATACTCTCGAGTTTTCTGGAGTATCCAAGTCTTACCCAGTCTTTTTGTGGTTACCTTGTTAAAACACCCTTAGGAATGGAACATTATGGGTGTCATTGCCTAACTTTATCAGGGAAATAGTAGGTTATTTAATACAAACACTTGAGGTGAGGTGGGATTTTAGTCTTTTGAACAGTTTGAGAGCTCTGCTGTCTTGGGGAGACACTGCCCTGTAGTTGCTTTTGGCCATTGGCCTGTCAAAGGTGAGGCATAAAAAGCCGAGGAGTAAAAGGGACAAGTGACTGAGGGTGATGGCTCAATGTAAATGGGTTGACAAGCGAGTTTAGGAGGGAACTTGGGGAGAACTTTGAAAGTTACAGTTTGGACGTTCTAGAGATTAGGGAAGCCCATATCCTTAGCAGGGTGTATGGAGAGAAAATGCAAGTTATGGGAGGATGAGGAAAGAGTTGAGGTATGGCCATGAATGAATGAAAATTATCGGTGTAAAGGATAAGAATTTGCAAATGTGCAATCACAGAGTATGGGGTGTCACCAGAGGGAAAGGGTGTCAGTGACATAGATAGATAGTCATGGACTATTTTCACAACTTCCTCAACCAATCAATCTTTCTCCATGAAATGTAACAAGTACAAAAAATACAATTTATTTCAAAAGGAAAGAAATACCTTAAGATACACTGTACTGCAATGTTACATGCAGTTCTACTTATGCCTACTTTTAACAGTACCCTGTGTACAATTAACTAAAAATCCTTTATCTTTAAATTATTGTTCACATCTAAATTCTAAGCAAAGCCCATTAAAATCATTTTTGAAAAGGTACCGTTTAGGAGGACAAGCTAGGAGCAATGAATGTGCAAGGACAGTGTAATGGCAACTTCCGTTGTCTTTCCTACGCAGTCTTGTTAGTAATCAAGAACTATTCTGTAAATACATAATGCCTGCATTATTTTCACAGCCCTAACTCCTTTTCTTAAAAAAAAAAAAAAAAAAAAAAAGGGAGAGAAGGCCAAGAGTGTCATCATGTGTGTACAACTACAACCAATAAAGCTTCTAGCATCAAGTAAGGTAATCCTTGCACTGACCCTATTCTGCCACCTTGCCTAGGCAACTCGCCACCATCCCAAGCTCGCCTTCATTTAACATTGATCTCACTTTTTTTTTTTTTTTTTTTTTGCTTTGTCGCTGTCTCCCGCGTCTGCGAGGTAGCGCAAGGAAACAGACGAAAGAAATGGCCCAACCCACCCCCATACACATGTATATACACACGTCCACACACGCAAATATACATACCTACACAGCTTTCCATGGTTTACCCCAGACGCCTCACATGCCCCGATTCAATCCACTGACAGCACGTCAACCCCGGTATACCACATCGATCCAATTCACTCTATTCCTTGCCCTCCTTTCACCCTCCTGCATGTTCAGGCCCCGATCACACAAAATCTTTTTCACTCCATCTTTCCACCTCCAATTTGGTCTCCCTCTTCTCCTCGTTCCCTCCACCTCCGACACATATATCCTCTTGGTCAATCTTTCCTCACTCATTCTCTCCATTTCAAAACACCCTCTTCTGCTCTCTCAACCACGCTCTTTTTATTTCCACACATCTCTCTTACCCTTACGTTACTTACTCGATCAAACCACCTCACACCACACATTGTCCTCAAACATCTCATTTCCAGCACATCCATCCTCCTGCGCACAACTCTATCCATAGCCCACGCCTCGCAACCATACAACATTGTTGGAACCACTATTCCTTCAAACATACCCATTTTTGCTTTCTGAGATAATGTTCTCGACTTCCACACATTCTTCAAGGCTCCCAGAATTTTCGCCCCCTCCCCCACCCTATGATCCACTTCCGCTTCCATGGTTCCATCCGCTGCCAGATCCACTCCCAGATATCTAAAACACTTCACTTCCTCCAGTTTTTCCCCATTCAAACTCACCTCCCAATTGACTTGACCCTCAACCCTACTGTACCTAATAACCTTGCTCTTATTCACATTTACTCTTAACTTTCTTCTTTCACACACTTTACCAAAGTCAGTCACCAGCTTCTGCAGTTTCTCACATGAATCAGCCACCAGCGCTGTATCATCAGCGAACAACAACTGACTCACTTCCCAAGCTCTCTCATCCCCAACAGACTTCATCCTTGCCCCTCTTTCCAAAACTCTTACATTCACCTCCCTAACAACCCCATCCATAAACAAATTAAACAGCCATGGAGACATCACACACTCCTGCTGCAAACCTACATTCACTGAGAACCAATCACTTTCCTCTCTTCCTACACGTACACATGCCTTACATCCTCGATAAAAACTTTTCACTGCTTCTAACAACTTGCCTCCCACACCATATATTATTAAAACCTTCCACAGAGCATCTCTATCAACTCTATCATATGCCTTCTCTAGATCCATAAATGCTACATACAAATCCATTTGTTTTTCTAAGTATTTCTCACATACATTCTTCAAATCAAACACCTGATCCACACATCCTCTATCACTTCTGAAACCACACTGCTCTTCCCCAATCTGATGCTCTGTACATGCCTTCACCCTCTCAATCAATACCCTCCCATATAATTTACCAGGAATACTCAACAAACTTATACCTCTGTAATTTGAGCACTCACTCTTATCCCCTTTGCCTTTGTACAATGGCACTATGCACGCATTCCGCCAATCCTCAGGCACCTCACCGTGAGTCATACATACATTAAATAACCTTACCAACCAGTCAACAATGCAGTCACCCCCTTTTTTAATAAATTCCACTGCAATACCATCCAAACCTGCTGCCTTGCCGGCTTTCATCTTCCGCAAAGCTTTTACTACCTCTTCTCTGTTTACCAAATCATTTTCCCTAACCCTCTCACTCTGCACACCACCTCGACCAAAACACCCTATATCTGCCACTCTATCATCAAACATATTCAACAAACCTTCAAAATACTCACTCCATCTCCTTCTCACATCACCACTACTTGTTATCACCTCCCCATTTGCGCCCTTCACTGAAGTTCCCATTTGCTCCCTTGTCTTACGCACTTTATTTACCTCCTTCCAGAACATCTTTTTATTCTCCCTAAAATTTAATGATACTCTCTCACCCCAACTCTCATTTGCCCTTTTTTTCACCTCTTGCACCTTTCTCTTGACCTCCTGTCTCTTTCTTTTATACGTCTCCCACTCAACTGCATTTTTTCCCCGCAAAAATCGTCCAAATGCCTCTCTCTTCTCTTTCACTAATACTCTTACTTCTTCATCCCACCACTCACTACCCTTTCTAATCAAACCACCTCCCACTCTTCTCATGCCACAAGCATCTTTTGCGCAATCCATCACTGATTCCCTAAATACATCCCATTCCTCCCCAACTCCCCTTACTTCCATTGTTCTCACCTTTTTCCATTCTGTGCTCAGTCTCTCCTAGTACTTCCTCACACAAGTCTCCTTCCCAAGCTCACTTACTCTCACCACCCTCTTCACCCCAACATTCACTCTTTTTTTCTGAAAACCCATACAAATCTTCACCTTAGCCTCCACAAGATAATGATCAGACATCCCTCCAGTTGCACCTCTCAGCACATTAACATCCAAAAGTCTCTCTTTCGCGTGCCTGTCAATTAACACGTAATGCAATAACGCTCTCTGGCCATCTCTCCTACTTACATAAGTATACTTATGTATATCTCGCTTTTTAAACCAGGTATTCCCAATCATCAGTCCTTTTTCAGCACATAAATCTATAAGCTCTTCACCATTTCCATTTACAACACTGAACACCCCATGTATACCAATTATTCCCTCAACTGCCACATTACTCACCTTTGCATTCAAATCACCCATCACTATAACCCGTTCTCGTGCATCAAAACCACTAACACACTCATTCAGCTGCTCCCAAAACACTTGCCTCTCATGATCTTTCTTCTCATGCCCAGGTGCATATGCACCAATAATCACCCATCTCTCTCCATCAACTTTCAGTTTTATGGTTAGAAATTAGGAGGTTCCTTATCCCATTCCTATGCCCAACTAGATCAAAACAAGACCATTACGTAGCAGAAAACCTAAAACTAGTCAGCACTCCAGAGATCGTTCCTGCTATGGGACTGCCACGGGTGGTGAAGACATCCACTTCCATGTAGTTTGCACGCCAACTTTCCCGTACATTCTGATCTACACCATCTAGTAGGAACTCCCGGGTTATGCAGTCTAGCGAGTGGCCATTCACCTGCAAAGTGAAATGCTTAACCAAAAGCAACCACGTACTATTGATTATATTCCTTGACCACAATATGTCAGAACCACTAAACTCCATTTCCTCTGCTATTACTATTATTACCACTTAACACCACTCATCTACAGCTATGCCTGCTAGTTTGTCTAAAATTATGAAGGCCAACACGACAGTTTTTGGTTCCCAGTTATATGTATTAAATCATGAGCATACAGCCTTGGTTTGCTCACATACATCGACTTAAAGTGCAAGAATATACGAGTTAGCCAACTGTGCACCTGATCCATTCGATAAACAGGAAACCAAATATAGACATCCTATGTATATAACACAACATGTTTAGTAGCCAGTATAAAGCAGTATTAGCCATATAAAGGACACCAGTTTCATACTGGTTTGCAATGCAAGAAGTATGCCTACTTGAATCCACATTTACAAAGTGATATCCCCTCAAATTCTCAAAAAAATTTCCATTGGTTTAATAATCTTTTTAACATATACTTTCCCACGAATACTCAACAAACTTATACCTCTGTAATTTGAAAACTCACCTTTATCATCCCCTTTGCCTTTGTACAACAGTGCTATGCATGCATTCGCCAATCCTCAGGCACTTCACCATGAACCAAACATACATTGAATATCCTCGCCAACCAGTCAACAACATGGTCACCCCCTTTTTTGATAAATTCCACTGCTATATATATATATATATATATATATATATATATATATATATATCTGGGAGTGGATCTGGCAGCGGATGGAAACATGGAAGCGGAAGTGGATCATAGGGTGGGGGAGGGGGCGAAAATTCTGGGAGCCTTGAAGAATGTGTGGAAGTCGAGAACATTATCTCGGAAAGCAAAAATGGGTATGTTTGAAGGAATAGTGGTTCCAACAATGTTGTATGGTTGCGAGGCGTGGACTATGGATAGAGTTGTGCGCAGGAGGATGGATGTGCTGGAAATGAGATGTTTGAGGACAATGTGTGGTGTGAGGTGGTTTGATCGAGTAAGTAACGTAAGGGTAAGAGAGATGTGTGGAAATAAAAAGAGCATAGTTGAGAGAGCAGAAGAGGGTGTTTTGAAATGGTTTGGTCACATGGAGAGAATGAGTGAGGAAAGATTGACCAAGAGGATATATGTGTTGGAGGTGGAGGGAACGAGGAGAAGAGGGAGACCAAATTGGAGGTGGAAAGATGGAGTGAAAAAGATTTTGTGTGATCGGGGCCTGAACATGCAGGAGGGTGAAAGGAGGGCAAGGAATAGAGTGAATTGGAGCGATGTGGTATACCGGGGTTGACGTGCTGTCAGTGGATTGAATCAAGGCATGTGAAGCGTCTGGGGTAAACCATGGAAAGCTGTGTAGGTATGTATATTTGCGTGTGTGGACGTATGTATATACATGTGTATGGGGGTGGGTTGGGCCATTTCTTTCATCTGTTTCCTTGCGCTACCTCACAAACGCGGGAGACAGCGTCAAAGCAAAAAAAAAAAAAAAAAAAAAAAAAAATTATATTTATTTATTTTGCTTTGTCGCTGCCTCCCGCGTTTGCAAGGTAGCGCAAGGAAACAGACGAAAGAAATGGCCCAACCCACCCCCATACACATGTATATACACACACGTCCATATACGCAAATATACATACCCATACATCTCAATGTACACATATATATACACACACAGACACATACATATATACCCATGCACACAATTCACAATGTCTGCCTTTTTTCATTCCCATCACCACCTCGCCACACATGGAATACCATCCCCCTCCCCCCTCATGTGTACGGGGTAGCTCTAGGAAAAGACAACAAAGGCCTCGTTCGTTCACACTCAGTCTCTAGCTGTCATGCAATAATGCCTGTAACCACAGCTCCCTTTCCACATCCAGGCCCCAAACAGCTTTCCATGGTTTACCCCAGACGCTTCACATGCCCTGATTCAATCCACTGACAGCACGTCAACCCCGGTATACCACATCGATCCAATTCACTCTATTCCTTGCCCACCTTTCACCCTCCTGCATGTTCAGGCCCCGATCACACAAAATCTTTTTCACTCCATCTTTCCACCTCCAATTTGGTCTCCCACTTCTCCTCGTTCCCTCCACCTCCGACACATATATCCTCTTGGTCAATCTTTCCTCACTCATTCTTTCCATGTGCCCAAACCATTTCAAAACACCCTCTTCTGCTCTCTCAACCACGCTCTTTTTATTTCCACACATCGCTCTTACCCTTACATTACTTACTCAATCAAACCACCTCACACCACACATTGTCCTCAAACATCTCATTTCCAGCACATCCACCCTCCTGCGCACAACTCTATCCATAGCCCACGCCTCGCAACCATACAACATTGTTGGAACCACTATTCCTTCAAACATACCCATTTTTGCTTTCCGAGATAATGTTCTTGACTTCCACACATTCTTCAAGGTTCACAGGATTTTCGCCCCCTCCCCCACCCTATGATTCACTTCCGCTTCCATGGTTCCATCCGCTGCCAGATCCACTCCTAGATATCTAAAACACTTTACTTCCTCCAGTTTTTCTCCATTCAAACTTACCTCCCAATTGACTTGACCCTCAACCCTACTGTACCTAATAACCTTGCTCTTATTCACATTTACTCTTAATTTTCTTCTTTCACACACTTTACCAAACTCAGTCACCAGCTTCTGCAGTTTCTCACATGAATCAGCCACCAGCACTGTATCATCAGCGAACAACAAATCACATATATACTTTTTTTTTTTTTTGCTTTGTCGCTGTCTCCCGCGTTTGAGAGGTAGCGCAACGAAACACACGAAAGAAATGGCCCAACCCATCCCCCTACACATGTATTTACATACGTCCACACACGCAAATATACATACCTACACAGCTTTCCATGGTTTACCCCAGACGCTTCACATGCCCTGATTCAATCCATTGACAGCACGTCAACCCCGGTATAACACATCGATCCAATTCACTCTATTCCTTGCCCTCCTTTCACCCTCCTGCATGTTCAGGCCCCGATCACACAAAATCTTTTTCACTCCATCTTTCCACCTCCAATTTGGTCTCCCACTTCTCCTCATTCCCTCCACCTCCGACACATATATCCTCTTGGTCAATCTTTCCTCACTCATTCTCTCCATGTGCCCAAACCATTTCAAAACACCCTCTTCTGCTCTCTCAACCACGCTCTTTTTATTTCCACACATCTCTCTTACCCTTACATTACTTACTCAATCAAACCACCTCACACCACACATTGTCCTCAAACATCTCATTTCCAGCACATCCATCCTCCCACGCACAACTCTATCCATAGCCCACGTCTCGCAACCATACAACATTGCTGGAACCACTATTCCTTCAAACATACCCATTTTTGCTTTCCGAGATAATGTTCTCGACTTCCACACATTCTTCAAGGCTCCCAGAATTTTCGCCCCCTCCCCCACCCTATGATCCACTTCCGCTTCCATGGTTCCATCCGCTGCCAGATCCACTCCCAGTTATCGAAAACACTTTACTTCCTCCAGTTTTTCTCCATTCAAACTTACCTCCCAATTGACTTGACCCTCAACCCTACTGTACCTAATAACCTTGCTCTTATTCACATTTACTCTTAACTTTCTTCTTTCACACACTTTACCAAACTCAGTCACCAGCTTCTGCAGTTTCTCACATGAATCAGCCACCAGCGCTGTATCATCAGCGAACAACAACTGACTCACTTCCCAAGCTCTCTCATCCACCAATCACTCTCTCTCTTCCTACACGTACACATGCCTTACATCCTCGATAAAAACTTTTCACTGCTTCTAACAACTTGCCTCCCACACCTTATATTCTTAATACCTTCCACAGAGCATCTCTATTAACTCTATCATATGCCTTCTCCAGATCCATAAGTGCTACATACAAATCCATTTGCTTTTCTAAGTATTTCTCACATACATTCTTCAAAGCAAACACCTGATCCACACATCCTCTACCACTTCTGAAACCACACTGCTTTTCCCTAATCTGATGCTCTGTACATACTTTTATAAGACATTAAAATTTTGTTCATGGGAAATATCTACAAAACACAAATTCCTCATACATTTCCAAGCATCTGACTTAAAGGAAAAATAAATAAAAATAACATCTCATAACACGTGTGTCCATAACCTGAAGCACTAGTTCACATGGAATGAAGGAATCTCAATTTATTATTACACCCTTTTTTCAATATGGCAGTAAATATTTCCATTTCTCATGTTAATTTCATAGCAAATCTGTTTTATTTCATAACTCACCTCAAATATGTTGTTACCAAAAACACTCGCCTGGCCAGTCTTATGAAGGTATTCACTCAATGGATAGCCATTCAATGTCTCTCCCACCACTGGGCCTCTGCAAATAAAAATACTATTATAGAGAAGGTACATAATATTCCTACATAAAAATTTATCCATCCTCTCAAGATGAACCCCAAAAGTAGGTATCAAATATGGATACAACATGGCACATATACCTATCCACTTTAATAGACAGCATACATAAATTCAAGAGATTGTATGATAGTATTCAAGAAATGGAAAACAAAATACTCGAGTACAGACTTTATTTACTGTTATTATACTCACTCAATTACAGCACTCTGCAACTGGACAGGGATGGTAATGTCTTGATAAGCCGATCTTCGCCAGTAGCAGTCATCCAATCCCTCCAACACCAGGTTGTTTACGTTTACTGCCGTTACATCGCCAGATATCTTGGGGTTGCAAAATTTCTTTTTTTTTTCACAAAATTACACTAAATTTATGTTTTAGAAATAAACAAAACCTGGGCAAACTGGCACATGACATCTAGCAAAACAAACAAGCTGGAAATCTCCAACAAGAAACTTCAATTAGAAGGCAAAGCAACCAGCACATACAAATGAACAATGCAACACTTGTATGTACATACAAAACTGGCAGTTCAAGTAAGGAAAAACAATTATGAAATTAAGTGGTAGGGTGCTAATAACAAAAGCAAAAATGAATTATTTATATTTCATTATACTTGATCGCCATTTCCCGCATCAGTGACGTAGCACCAGGAAGCAGATGAACAGCTTATCCACTTATATACACAAACATAAATGCCCTTACATGCACATATGCATACATGTGTCTATGTTCATACATAGACACATATATACACATGTACATATTCATGCTTGCCTTCATCTATTCCTAGCAAAACACCCTGCCCCACAGGAAACAGTATCACTACCTCCTGCTTCAGCAAGGTAGTGCCAGGAAAACGGACAAAAAAGGCCACATTCATTCACACTCAGTCTCTAGCTGCCTTGTGTAATGCACCAAAACCACAGCTCCCTATCCACATCTAGGCCCACAGACCTTTCCATGGTTTACCCCAGACATGTCAAAAGCCCTGGTTCATCTACTGACAGCACGTCAACCCCGGTATATTCATATTCTAAAGCATTTATTATTTTGGTTAATATACATACAATGCTGAAACAAGCCATTATTTCTTTTCTAGTAGACTGAAATAACTACCTCAAACAATTTGAGAAGACCTCCAAAGAAATGAATATCATACTCACATGTAGTGGGCTTGTGAAATTAATTTCTTCTGCAATAATAATTTCTTCCACTTCTGCAAGCATTACATGAAGGTTGGATGGATCTATACCATTAACAGTACCTCCCTCCTCCATCACTACACCCTCTGCACTGCCCACACTTACTGACTTTCTAAACTTTATGCGACCTGAAATATACAAAGTTCATTTTTCAATAACTGGCATGTCAGTTTATATCATTTTCAGCCACTTAAAAACCCTGAACTCTTGTAGAGGTACATAGTGCATCTTAAACACAACAATCTGAACAATGGTGATACTCAGCATTTGACTTTGGTGTCAAGGAAAAATGAAATGACATGAAAGAAGTGGTGAGGGAGATTCAGCTTGAAAGAAAGCCTGCTTACAGAAATAATGAGAAACTGAATCAAGAGCAACATAGGGCAAGTATATGAAACAAGGGGTGAAAGAGGAGTGGAGGGCATTTAGGGAAGCACTGCTTACCTGTGCAGGTCACATGTTTGGTATGCAAAAGGTGGGATGTGGATATATGAAAATTGGGATGGAGTGAAGATGCAAGTGAAAGAAGCATATGGATATCATCTGCAGGAAAGGTGTGCAAGACCAGGAAGTGTAAAACTGCAAGCAACAAGATGTTAAGAGAAAGGTTAATGTGCCGAATATAGGAGCAAAAGAAGTCATGAAAATATATAAAGAAATTTTAGAAATGAGTATCATAGTGATGAAAGCAAGAGAACAAATGGAAGCAACAGTAAAATGAGCAAATGGAGATACAGATAAGCAAACAGTGAAAAAACGTTGGTATGAGTATGCTGGACTGCTGAATGTTTGATGATAGGGTAGCAGCAGTGGCATGTTTGAGACAAGGGGCATGTTGGTTAAAACTAATGTTACACAACAGAATGAGGAGGATTTTACCTGGCAAGTTAAGACATGTGTTCAAGTGGAGAGGGAAGAGGTGGAATGCTCCCAAGAAAAAGTGGGTCTGCATTAAACATGAGATTTCTCTATACATGAATACTCAACTCATGAACAGGGAGCTTCAGGAAGGAATAGGCTTAAGAGATATAGGTAGATAGATAGATGAAGGTGGTGAGGGAACATCTTTGGGTAGAGGGAAGGACTACAATATGCTTGGGGTTAAAATGGCATGGGAGATAAACTAGCCGCTTATGCAGATGATACAGCTCTGGTGGCAGATTACAAAAACATCTCTAGCTTGTGACATTCAAGACAGAGGAAATTCAAGAAAATGTGAGGATTAGACAGGATGGTTTGAGTTTCAGGATGTAGAGGACCTAGAGAAAGAGAAGGGCTTCAGGTAACTGGTAGAGGATATGGCAACATAAAACGATGGGGCTGGAGTGAGGGAGCAATGGTCCTACATTCATTAAGGATCATGTGAAAGATGAGACTGCCAGCTTGGGATAAGAAGGCTATATTTATACAGTGGTCCTAATATGGTGAATGGATAGGAGCGTTAAAGGAAGTGGTAGCAAGTGCAATCAAAGCTGACCAGGGTGTGCTATAACTGACAAGAAGATATGAAAAAAAATTTTGATCAGTGTCAGAAGTGGAGGGACAAAGGGATAGGGAGACTAAGGCAAGGACATAGTATAAGGGTTTCAGGTACAAGGGCTTGAACACTCAAGAAGGAAAGTGTTTGGAGCAATGAACCAAAAAAATCTGATATGAGAAGAGAAATTCAGTCACCGGGTTTAACCTGGTCATATATATACATTCTCTAAAGACATAATCGCTGTTTCCCACATCAGCAAGGTAGCGCCAGGAAACAGATGAAGAATGGCCCATCTACTCATATACACATATATATACATAAATGCCCATATATATACATACGCATGTACATATTCTTACTTGCCTGCCTTCATCCATTCCTGGCACTACCCCACCCCACAGGAAACAGCATTGCTACCCCATGCTTCATAGAGGTAGCACCAGGAAAAAAAAAAAAAAAAGGACACATTCGTTCATACTCAGTCTCTAGCTGTCATGTGTAATGAACTGTAACCACAGATCCCTATCCACACTCAGGCCCCAAAATATGTTAGACAAACTGCAAGTGGTTACACCAAGGAGAAAAGTCACCTTTGAGACCGTTATCAGCTGATGAAATTAAGCACAAGACTTGTACAAAAATGTAGAGCAATGCCTTTATAGTATAAAAGTGGTGCATGAACAGAATAAAATGGCAAAAAAGTGTTAATCCAAGCATCACACAAAAATTTAATAAGCTGTAAAACAGAGATGTTACAAACATAAAACACCCTCCCCTTACAGTGCAAATAGGTAACTATATCACTGACAACTTTCACCCCACAAAAGTACATCTTATCCTGCTCCAGCATGGTGTGCAAACTCAAAGTCCAAGGAGCTCCACAGAAAGGGTCCTTGCATTGCCTAAAATGAAATAAAAAAAACCCAGCAAACTGAAGAAAGGGGGATGTTGAAAAGGCCACCATTAACCATTACCATCAATTTTTTGAATAGTGTTCACTAGCACTACTTCTTGGCTCAAGTCCAGTTTGATTATCCTGTTGGAGTCCAAGAAACCAGCAACTACCACTTCATGGAAGTGATAAGTATTGGTGATCTTGTCAGGAGAGTTGTAGTCCACCAAGTTGGACCACAACTCATCATTGATTTGGACTGAACCAGTCACCACCACATCATCTTTGTAGACGAGACCACCTGTTGGATAAAAAAAGTAAATGGTTATCTTGACCCATAGGGGAAAAGAAGAAGACGAAGAAAAAAAAAACAGCCCCAGGTATGCACATTAGATACAATGTCAGCAATACCTTGATGATGGACATGCCAAGGAAAACTTGATGAAAGTTACAAGCTATCAGCTGGGCAGACCCTTCAAAACTGTGGTGCTTTACCCATACTTAATGCACAATTATTTGACAGTCCTACATTTTGGAGTTTCCGATATCATAAGAATTTACAGCTTAACAGTAACCAACCAATTAATACAGGCTTTCAAAATGACATTTAGCATCATACAAAACACTCGTGCTCATATTCAAATTATAATGCTTCATAAAAAGAAAAATATATAGTCACCTTCCAACGGTGCTGAATGCATCATGAATTTACATATCTATAAAAAAAATCCATGGTTATCATTCAGTGTATCAGAAGCAAAAATTAATATAACCAAAAATAGTGTAAAATGTATTAATTCTTCTCATACTGCACAAACCCACCATACATAATATTTCTTAGACTGTACAAATCATTCATACCAGTTTTTATGTATGAATTATACTTTAACACAAATACAGAGCAGATCTTTAAACTACTCTAGGAATGCCTTCCTATACTTCAGTTTCCTAAGAGTTAAAAAAGAGTTATTAAAAAAGGGGGTGACTGTATTATTGACTGGTTGGTAAGGTTATTTAATGTATGTATGACTCATGGCGAGGTGCCTGAGGATTGGCGGAATGCGTGCATAGTGCCATTGTACAAAGGCAAAGGGGATAAGAGTGAGTGCTCAAATTACAGAGGTATAAGTTTGTTGAGTATTCCTGGTAAATTATATGGGAGGGTATTGATTGAGAGGGTGAAGGCATGTACAGAGCATCAGATTGGGGAAGAGCAGTGTGGTTTCAGAAGTGGTAGAGGATGTGTGGATCAGGTGTTTGCTTTGAAGAATGTGTGTGAGAAATACTTAGAAAAGCAAAAGAATTTGTATGTAGCATTTATGGATCTGGAGAAGGCTTATGATAGAGTTGATAGAGATGCTCTGTGGAAGGTATTAAGAATATATGGTGTGGGAGGCAAGTTGTTAGAAGCAGTGAAAAGTTTTTATCGAGGATGTAAGGCATGTGTAGGTGTAGGAAGAGAGGAAAGTGATTGGTTCTCAGTGAATGTAGGTTTGCGGCAGGGGTGTGTGATGTCTCCATGGTTGTTTAATTTGTTTATGGATGGGGTTGTTAGGGAGGTAAATGCAATAGTTTTGGAAAGAAGGGCAAGTATGAAGTCTGTTGGGGATGAGAGAGCTTGGGAAGTGAGTCAGTTGTTGTTCGCTGATGATACAGCGCTGGTGGCTGATTCATGTGAGAAACTGCAGAAGCTGGTGACTGAGTTTGGTAAAGTGTGTGAGAGAAGAAAGTTAAGAGTAAGTGTGAATAAGAGCAAGGTTATTAGGTACAGTAGGGTTGAGGGTCAAGTCAATTGGGAGGTAAGTTTGAATGGAGAAAAACTGGAGGAAGTAAAGTGTTTTAGATATCTGGGAGTGGATCTGGCAGCGGATGGAACCATGGAAGCGGAAGTGGATCATAGGGTGGGGGAGGGGGAGAAAATCCTGGGAGCCTTGAAGAATGTGTGGAAGTCGAGAACATTATCTCGGAAAGCAAAAATGGGTATGTTTGAAGGAATAGTGGTTCCAACAATGTTGTATGGTTGCGAGGCGTGGGCTATGGAAAGAGTTGTGCGCAGGAGGGTGGATGTGCTGGAAATGAGATGTTTGAGGACAATGTGTGGTGTGAGGTGGTTTCATCAAGTAAGTAACGTAAGGGTAAGAAAGATGTGTGGGAATAAAAAGAGCGTTGTTGAGAGAGCAGAAGAGGGTGTTTCGAAATGGTTTGGGCACATGGAGAGAATGAGTGAGGAAAGATTGACCAAGAGGATATATGTGTCGGAGGTGGAGGGAACAAGGAGAAGTGGGAGACCAAATTGGAGGTGGAAAGATGGAGTGAAAAAGATTTTGTGTGATCGGGGCCTGAACATGCAGGAGGGTGAAAGGAGGGCAAGGAATAGAGGGAATTGGATCGATGTGGTATACCGGGGTTGACGTGCTGTCAGTGGATTAAATCAGGGCATGTGAAGCGTCTGGGGTAAACCATGGAAAGTTGTGTGGGGCCTGGATGTGGAAAGGGAGCTGTGGTTTCGGGCATTATTGCATGACAGCTAGAGACTGAGTGTGAACGAATGGGGCCTTTGTTGTCTTTTCCTAGTGCTACCTCACACACATGAGGGGGGAGGGGGATGGTATTCCATGTGTAGCGAGGTGGCGATGGGAATGAATAAAGGCAGACAGTGTGAATTGTGTGCATGGGTATATATGTGTGTGTCTGTGTGTGTGTATATATGTGTACATTGAAATGTATAGGTATGTATATTTGCGTGTGTGGACGTGTATGTATATACATTGTGTATGGGGGTGGGTTGGGCCATTTCTTTCGTCTGTTTCCTTGCGCTACCTCACAAACGCGGGAGACAGCGACAAAGCATAATAAATAAATAAATAAAAATTTTACACTTAACAACATTATCAATTAACACTTAAATTCACATTCTCCATCTCCTAACACATTCTCAAAACATTCCATACAACAGTTATACAAGATAACTCAAGAAATCACATAAAATAATAATTTCTTTATGTGATACTTGGTAAATTTTAAATCTAACACAGGCAAATATTGCAGTTCATACATTCTTACCACCTCCTTCAATAAACATTAC
Source organism: Panulirus ornatus (assembly GCF_036320965.1). NCBI lineage: Eukaryota > Metazoa > Arthropoda > Malacostraca > Decapoda > Palinuridae > Panulirus > Panulirus ornatus. The sequence goes on along the minus strand of NC_092268.1, from coordinate 1,083,855 downwards.
CAAATACATTTTAACTACATTCAAAGTCAGTAACTTATAACATTAACAAAAAAGAAATAATCATTGATTCAAAAACACTAACCAGGCACACACATTTTCACATAGCTTACCTCAATTAATCTATCTTCTACTGCAATATACAATCCACACCCTTCACTTACAAATACTGATAAAAAATTAGTGTCAAAATGGCAATTAAAATTATTCCTACTACTCATAATCATATTTCAACAGCTATGTGAACCTCTTGTCAGGTTTCAATAACTTTTCTCAAATTTATAAAGCAAATATATAAACATTTATTAAACATGTCAATTTTGGCACTTGTCACCACTAAGGTTAACTAAGGTCAAATTTCAAAAGCTCATATTCATTCAATACAACTATTTTACCTAATTTTACATCACAAACCAAATCTTGACCCATATTTTACACAGCCCTCACTAATATCACCCATCACTCGGATCTTTCACAAGAATTGATACTTCCATACACTTTCTCCATCTCTTAATACTCTCAAAAACACACCACAATACCACTGAAAATCACCTCCTCTACACATCTAAATTAATTACTGATAATAAATTTTATTAAACATGTCAATTTTGGCAATTGTTACCACGAACGTTAACTTAGGTCAAATTTCAAAAGCTCATCTTCATTCAATACAAATATTTTACCTAATTTTACATCACAAACCAAATCTTGACCCATATTTTACACAGCCCTCACTAATATCACCCATCACTCGGATCTTTCACAACAATTAACACTTCCATATACTTTC
>NC_092268.1:1052177-1082968 GCF_036320965.1 Panulirus ornatus | reverse complement strand
TTAAGTCGATGTATGTGAGCAAACCAAGGCTGTATGCTCATAATATAATACATATAACTGGGAACCAAAAACTGTCGTGTTGGCCTTCATAATTTTAGACAAACTAGCAGGCATATCTGTAGATTAGTGGTGTTCAGTGGTAATAATTGTAATAGTAGAGGAAATGGAGTTTAGTGGTTCTGACATATTGTGGTCAAGGAATATAATCAGTAGTACGTGGTTGCTTTTGGTTAAGCATTTCACTTTGCAGGTGAATGGCCACTCACTAGACAGCATAACTCAGGAGTTCCTCCTAGATGGTGTAGATCAGAATGTACAGGAAAGTTGGCATGCAAACTACATGGAAGTGGATGTCTTCACCACCCGTGGCAGTCCCATAGCAGGAACGATCTCTGGAGTGCTAACTAGTGGTAGGTTTTCTGCTACATAATGGTCTTGTTTTGATCTAGTTGGGCATAGGAATGGGATAAAGAACCTCTTAATTTTTCCGGAGGAAAGTTCCACTATTTCCTAATATTTTCTAACCATAAAAGTGATATCAATGTTAAATGAAGGCGAGCTTGGGATGGGGGCGAGTTGCCAAGGCAAGGTGGTAGAATAGGGTCAGTGCAAGGATTACCTTACTTGATGCTAGAAGCTTTATTGGTTATAGTTGTACACACATGATGACACTCAATATGTCTAGATGGGATGATAAGGGACGTAAATGCAAGTCTTTGAGAAAGGGGTGAGTATGCAGCCTGTGGGGATGAAAGGGCCTGGGAAGCGAGTGTGTTTAATGATGATACAGTACTGGTGGCAGATTCAAGTGAGAAACTGCAGAAGTTGGTGACGAGTTTTGAAAAGTATGTGAAAGGAGAAAGCTGAGTGAATGTTAATAAAAGTAATCCCTACTAGTATGGCATCATAACATAAACCATACTAGTTTGGTTGGGGTCCTTTATAGGTTAAATGAAAATGTTATGCAAATTTGATATGCAGTGCAGACTAACAGGTCTTCCGACAGCAAAAGTGTATGTGCAACCATAGTTTGGGCCATAAAGCTCATTTCTCCAGGAATTGGTAGGTTAGGTGAGGTCATGTGCCTTGACCTGCCACCTAGTCAAGGTGCCGTTAGAAGGGTGCCCTGCTATACGCCCCACATCATTCAGTGGCTAATTAGCACGTCTTTGGTGCACTAATTATAATATGAAAGTTGAACTGTTAGCATTGAGAATAGTTCTCTCTCAATAATCAGTTGGTGGTGACAGAGAAGGGACAAAGAGTTGGCAAAATTCAACAAACTTGATAGACAAACTTAGTGCACCAAATTTAAGTGTGTGTACAGCAATAAATATACAGTTTGCTCATTTTCCCTTTTCAATGTAACTTTTCTTGCCACATTCCTTGGGACCACCCAAAATTTCCATGGCTGGGCTACTTAAGAGATAAAAGTGTATTAAAGGGAAAATATTTTTTTCAGCAGATTTTGGTTGCAATGAATATACTAGGTAAGGGGAAAACAGGATTGACAATACTGCCAGTGTCTCTCCTGTATTATACAAGGCAACTACTAATTATAAATCAATAGTAAAGATGTAAATTTCAGAATGAACATTTGCTGCTCTCATTGTTTTTCTTGCACAATATCTTTCATTATTACGGTACTACAATTTGATGTAAATTTTAGGTTGATGACACTTGGTTCATGTTGGTGGCTAATGACTATGATCCTGAAGACTTTCTTGACCCATACACTGTAACATCAGAGGTCTTTGCCTGGAACAGTTTCCCAGAATCGGTAAGGTTAAGTGTTTTTGTTAGTATGTATAATTGAAGGTCAGGTACCTGAGGACTGGTGGAATGCTTGTTCAGTGCCATTGTATAAATGCAAGGGGAACAGAAAGTGAATATTTGAACTAGAATAGAGGAAGTTTGTTTAGGATACCTGGAAAGTTGTATGAGACTTGTGATATAGGGTAGCACGCACAGAGCATCAGATTGTGGAGGAACAAAGTGGCCTCAGAAGTGGGAGACGCTTGTTTCGATCAGGTGCTTGCTTTGAAGAATCTTTGATATACTTAAAGAAAACACTTTGTGTGTGGAATTTATAGATCAGGAGAAAATATATGATGTGGTTGACATGCTTTGTGTATGCTCTGAATGTATGGTGTTGGAGGAAAGCTACAAAAACTAGCTTAGATTTTCAATCAAATGAGTAAGGCATGTGTGTTAAGTGACAGAGAAGGAGTGGTGGTGCCAGGTGAAGGTAGCTGTCATATGTAATGCACCGAAACCACTGCATTATACATTGAACCAGGTCATGTGAAGTGTCTGGGGTAAACCATGGAAAGTTTAGTGGGGCTTGGATGTGGAAAGGGAGCTGTAGTTTTGGTGCATTACACATGACAGCTAGCAGACCGAGTGTGAACGAATGTGGCCTTTGTTGTCTTTTCCTAGCGCTACCTCGCGCATGTGCGTGGGAAGGAGGTGTTGTTTCATGTGTGTTGGGGTGGCAGTGGCAATGGATGAAGGCAGAAAGTATGAGTATGTACATGTGTATGTATGTATATGTTTATATACGTTGAAATGTATAGGTATGTATATGTGCGTGTGTGGGCATTTATGTATATGCATGTGTATGTGGGTGGGTTGGGCCATTCTTTTGTCTGTTTCCTTGTGCTACCTCGCTAACGCGGGAGACAGCGACAAAGTTTAATAAATATATGAAATATTTATTTTTTTTAATCATACTTTGTTGCTGTCTCCCGCATTAGCGAGGTAGTGCAAGGAAACAGACGAGGAAGTCCAACCCACCCTCATACACATATAATACATGAATGCCCATACACGCACATATACATACATGTACATTTCAACATATACATACACAGACGTACATATATGTACATATTCATATATGTACATATATGGAAATGGAGGGAGGAAGAGCAAGAACAAGGACAAGTTGGAAGGATGGAGCGAGATGTAAGAGATGGACATGCAGTCAACAGGCTGGATCAGGGCATGTGAAGCTGTTAGGAGAAACTGTGAAAAGATGAGAGGCTTAACTGTGAATAAGGACAATAAGCAAATGGGGCCATTTTTCCTCTGTTCCTGATGCTGCCTCAGAGTGTGGAGAAATTGTGTACATAAACGATATATATTTTTTCGTATTGTGTACGTCATGTATGCATATTCTTCTTAACAGTTTACTGTAGTGGCAGACTATGTGGCAGACCACACCACCTCTGGGATGTTCATGACATCCAACCTTCCAATCAAGGAAAGTTTCTGTACGTTAGCTCAGCTTAAGGTTGCAGACCATCCCCACTTTGAAGACAATGTAAAGTACACAGCAGGAGTCTTGATAAGTTCTTTTTCTTTGTTCCTGGGAGTGTTAGGGCATACAAATGAAATTCTGAAGTCACAGTCACCAATTTATTTTCATGTGGTAATGAATATCTAAAGCATATTTTAACATACTTTATGACAAAGGATATTAAATTCTTTGCACTTGCCTCTTATTTGGACAAGTATGCCTTTATACTAGTTAAATTGTACAATCAGACTGTAAATTACTTTTAATTCTAAGGTGTCAATATGACAAACAAGAAAAATCCTGAAGAAAGCCTTTGCAACTAGTCTCGTATTGCTTTCCTCGTATGGGAATCTGTGGAGCCATCAGTGACACTATACCAGTCTCTTGCCATAATGAATGACCACTTAACCCTACTGAGAGGAGAGCAGAGGTTGAATTCAATTTGATATCAACTGCACCCAGGGTAAAAGCAATTTATGCTGTGATTGTACATTGTTTCTTTACTAAAGTTTAGCAAAAACTTGCGTGGATATGTGTGGGAAAACAAGGGTACATAAAGTTGCAATCATGGTGCAAATATAGTATCTTGTGTAGGACTTTGCTCCTGATTAGAAAACCTTCCCTTGAGACATGTAGGAACTGCTTAGCCTTTGAGGCCTTAAAAGCTCTCAGCTGGGCAGAGATTAAGTTCATAAAAAAAAAGCTTGTTACAAAAAATACTTTAGTTTTGTTCAAGAATGTTGGTTCCATTTATAAAATTTAGTTGCGGATATTTACAAAACACATTGTTGCCCACTTAGAACCCTGTTGACAGTATTGTATTGGTTATGGAAGAATTTTGCCTTATTTTTTTCCTATGACTTTTATATTAAAAAAGATGGCCAAATTCATCATCCATCCTTACTGACCAGAGGTTTTTTGCATTTTACAAAATGATGTAAGGGAATCTGTATGTGCACGAAAGTTGAAAACCATTGCAATATATGAATACTTAAAAATTCCAATTTTCAGGTATACCAATACAATAAAGTGACGAAGAATTTTGAAATGTTCCAACATTTGACTGCTTACGGAGTGGTTGACCAGGCAGTGCTTCAATGTGGATAACAGCCTTTATTTGCTCCTTGTTTCCAGTGCTGAAGCCAAGTTGTATGTATATGAATATCACCATCCTGAGGTAAGTTGAATGTTCTGGAAAAATAGAAAAATGTCAGTACTAGTAAATTTACCTTAGTCTCTCCTTTAATGAAACTAATTCCTAACTACATGCCCTGGTTCAATCCATTGACAGCACGTCGACCCTGGTATACCAAGTCATTCCACCAATGCCATCCTCCATCAAGCCACCTCACAACACATATTGTCCTCAAACATTTCATTTCCAACACATCCACCCTCCTCCGCACCACTCAACCTATAGCCCACGCCTCGCAACCGTATAACATTGTTGGAACCACTTTTCCTTCAAACATACCCATTTTTCCTGAGATGCCATCCTCCAGCACTTCCTCACATTGCCCTCTCCCTCCCTCTCTCATTCCTTCACCAAGGTCTCCACCCTCCACCAGTGCCACCCTCCCTCCCTCCTTCACCAAGGTCTCCACCCTCCACCAGTGCCACCCTCCCTCCCTCCTTCACCAAGGTGACCACCCTCCACCATCGCTTCACTCAACAAGGGATACGCCTCCAGATTTAGGGCCACACTGGGGTATTTTGACACCAGGATCTTATTGAAGTTTGATACACGTAAATCTCCGCCATCTTAGGACGGTAGGGTTCAGTGGGTGGAGACTGAACAATGTTGGTGATAGCATTGGAGACACAGTAGGGGTAATGGTGGTAGTGGTGAAGGTCACCAGGGGATTCTCTGATGGGGTTAATTCCAGAACAAAGGTGGAAACATGGTCGAGCATTAAACAGCAGATAAATGCAGCTTTCCCCTGCTTTTCAAGAACTGTGGAACAACAGGTTCAGAAGAGGTATCACAACATTATATCCTCAGGAAAGAATAAGATTGCTACTCATAAGAGGCTCTTCTGTAAAACAGATAAGTAACTTATGAAACTATACCCATTTTGTAAGAGGCTAACAGATAACACTTTCCAGAGTGGAGGACCAGTAGGTCGCTCTTTATGGAGCAAAAATGGAAATAAGACAAGTTTCATAGTCTCAATGTGAAATAGGTTAGGCATAAGCTAAGTTGTATGAAAAAGACTTGCATAGGCTAAGTTATTGCCATACAATGCTTGTGAATTTGTCTTAATTCCTGTATGTATTTTTACAGATGGTGGTCCACTACATGATAAGCCTCTGCTTGATCCTGTCACATGCAGTAGCAGGTATTCTTGGTGCTGACAGCCCAAGCATCACAGGAATTTCAGCTACGATTCTGTGACTAATGATTCGTGTGAGGATACCACTAGTTTAGCAATTTGTATAATATTTTCTTTGTTCACCAGAAGTAACCATTTGTGGCGCTGAAATTTGTATGTACTTATAATTTCTTCCCATATGACTTGGCTTAAGTCAAGAGGGCTTTTTATAGTATTATAGAAAAGTATTAAAGTTTAGTAAATCAAATGAGGTTATAATTTAGTTCATATTACAGCCAAAGTTTTAAACTTACATTTTACAATTGATTCCTTTCTCTCCCACAGGCTGCGCACCATGATGATACCTGCACCTCAGTCCTCGCATGAATCCCTGCCTTCAGGTTCAATGCTGATGCATAGGCGTACGTCTACAGACTTGGGACAATCTATCAAAAAAAATATACCTAAAAATTAGAGAACTGCAAAACAAAAGTGCAATCTACTTGCAGTTAAAATTCCTAACCAAGAATTCATCTATTATTTCTTTGAAACAGCTTTTTAACACATCTCAGATTCACTTATTCCCAGACACTTCACATGCCCTGGTTCAATCCATTGACAGCACATCGACCCCAGTATACCACATCATTCCAATTCACTATTTCTTGCACGCCTTTCACCCTCCTGTATGATCAGGCCCAAATCACTCAAAATCTTTTTCACTTCATCCTTCCACCTCCAATTTGGTCTCCCACTTCTTGTTCCCTCCACCAATGACACACATATCCTCTTTGCCAATTTTTCCTCGCTCATTCTCTCCATAACTACTAAAGAATTCGACACCTTAAAACCCATCCAAAAAAAAAATGATAGTTAACAAAAATCACCAATCCCTCAAACCTACTGAATGCAATAACCTTGCCTTTATTCACATTTACTCTGCTTTCTTCTTTCACACACTTTAGGAAGCTCGGTCACCAACTTCAGCAGTTTCTCACCCGAATCAGCAACCAGCCCTGTATCATCAGCAAACGACAACTGACTTGCTTCCCAAGCCCTCTGATCCACAACAGACAGCATAATTGCCCCTCTCCAAAACTCTTCCATTCTCCTCCCTAACAACCCCATCCATAAACAAATTAAACAACCATGGAGACATCACACACCCCTGCCGCAAACCTACATTCACTGGGAACCAATCACTTTCCTCTCTTCCTACTATTACACACGCCTTATATCCTTGATGAAAACTTTTCATTGCTTCTAACAACTTGCCTCCCACACCATATATTCTTAATACCTTCTACAGAGTATCTCTATCAAATCTTATCATATGCCTTCTCCAGATCCATAAATGCTACATACAAATCCCTCTGCTTTTCTAAGTATTTCTCATATACATTCTTCAAAGCAAACACCTGATCCACACATCCTCTACCACTTTTGAAATCTGATGCTCTGTACATGCCTTCACCCTCTCAATCAATACCCTCCCATATAATTTCTCAGGAATACTCGACAAACTTATACCTCTGTAACTTGAACACTCGCCTTTGTATAATGGCACTATGCATGCATTCTCCCAATCCGCAGGGTTTTCACCATACATACATTGAATATCCTTACCAACCAGTCAACAACACAGTCACCCCCTTTTTCAATAAATGCCACTGCAATACCATCCAATCCCACCGAATTGCTGGCTTTCAACTCCTACAAAGCTTTAACTACCTCTTCTCTATTCACCAAACCATTCTCCCTGACCCTCTCACTTCGCACACTATCTTGCAAAGCACCCTTTATCTGCTGCCACTCTATCATCAAACACATTCAGCAAACCTTCAAAATACTCACTCTTATCTCCTCACTTCCACTACTTGTTGTTACCTCCCCATTTAGCCCCCTTCACTGATGTTCCCATTTGTTCTCTTGCACACTTTATGTACCTCCTTCCAAAACACCTTTTTATCCGCCAACAATGTCCATTCTCCACTAAGTTTTCAGTTTGAAAAAGTGTGCATGATACTGAATCGCTGTTCTGCCATGAAGTGTAAATTAGCAAAGTAGTCTCTGCAACACAAACCTAGAGGTGCATCTCCTGGGTATAAGTGATTTGAGTGTGCTGCTGCATCCAAATTATATCCAAGAAAAATGTTGAGGTTGCCTTTCATCTCGAAGGTGTAAATTCACTTCTTTGCATATATTATGGAGAACAACACACGCCATGATTATATGATAGATTTGTTCTGTCTTGACCCCGAGTCATTTCTCGATGCAAAACATGCCACCTTCGTTTCAGCTGTGCAATCCCCCTTTCCACAGTACATCTAGTTTTCTTGTATCCTGTAATACATGAATCTTATGAAGTACAAATCTGAGTTTGGACGTTAGTCCCAGGCTAATCATCTAGCTTGTTTTCTCATAATCTAGAAATCTTTTGCACACTAGGTTAGGTTAGGTCAATTTTGGATTATGGAAACACTTAAAAGACATGAAACCTGTTTCTTCTACAGCCTATGTAGATATGTAAATAATATTGACATTTTGTCACAAGTAAACATGCAAGAAAACGTTTAACGTTACCCGTTACAAGCTGTCGGAGAACCATCTTCAGGTCTTAGGTAAAGCGTCAAAAGCCAACACTTGCAATGGTAATTACTATCACCAATAAAGATGACAGTATGGCTTTCAAATAATCTTCTCGTCCCATTTTCTTGAATCCTAAAATCGTGTTGATCCTGGCCAATGTACAACCATGTTCATTATCTTGTCCTTGGCTTAAAAAAAATATATGTTTTTGTTCACTGAAGGTGCCAGGATTCTTACATGAGTGCCATCTACAGCACCCACACCACCAGGGAAGACCCTAGTCTGCATAAATTATGTTTCGTCTACCATCTGTCTGTGCAATAACCCTACTTACAGTAGGTTGTGTTGGCCAGAACGTGATCTTTCCCAGTTGCAGTATAACGTAAGGTCATCAGCATTACTCAGTTCCGGCGTGATACAGAGCCATGTTCCTTGCTGTAGTACTTTCTATTTCCCGCTACATTTCTGATCTATTTCTCAATCTGTGACCACCTGTCTTCCCGCACAGTCAAGCTGGTATCTTCTGACATCCATCCTCTCGTACACACCCCCAGAACAACGGGGCCTAAAAGTTTTCAGCTGAACAAGTGTTCCTTGTCGTCCCAGCCATGTTTGCCTCACTAAGCAAATTCTTAACTGCTTTTGAGGCTTCTCCATCCCTGAGGCATCAACCAGGAATCTGAAAAAAAAGTAAAAACTTTGATATGTATTATGCAAAATACAAACATGTTTATTATACTTAATCGCAATCTCCTGCGTTAGCAAGGTAGCGTAAGGAAACAGACGAGAAGTCCAACCCACCCACATACACATAAATGCACAACATATACATACATATACATTTCAATGTATATATCTGTATAAGAGTGGATGAGCCTTTCTTCGTCTGTTTCCTGGCACTTCCTCGCTGTTGAGGTAAACAGCGATTATAATAATATGAGTGTATATGTAATATAGGTAATGTATACATGTATGTATTCATACTTAAAATAATAAAGTATACGATATAAACAAAGATCGACAATTATTCAAACCTTTGTATCTCCATTGTTTTAGCAACTTGGACTAGTGAGCAAGGTTGCAAACATGTCCTTTTCACCATCTTCCTATGTCACTGATGTAATGTAATGCAATAAATATTTGTTTACGGAAGTGTATGTTTCATTTATAGAAATAAGACTCCCTGATAAAAGCCATTATCTTGTCTATCTGACTAAAATCAATTATCAAAAATCAGAATAAAAAACTAGAAAAGAAACGCTTAAAACTGATTATCTAAAAGATCTAAGATCCACACTTAAATAACTTTAAAAGAGCCATTAAATTTAATGATCTGTAACGATAAATATAAACAAAAAAGCATTTTGTTTTGGTCATTTTATAAGTAGTTTACAAAAGCCTATATAAGGTGAGTGGACAGACAGTTACAACCATCCAACCCCTCTGGTGTCTGACCCCAGACTGAGGCTGACCCAGTTCTAAGGGCCTAGGTCAGCAGCTAGATCATGGCACTAAATCAAGGGTCGGCACATAAGGCCCTGAAGTGTACAACCTAAGTTCAACACACTTCACAATACAATTATCAATAAACTCACAAATAACACCAGAGCTACTAAATACATTAATTATCTAAAAGAAAAAAAAAAATGCCAACCACCACAAATAACTGAGTTAATGATTGAAAGTTAAGTTTTCTTTTAGTGATCTTATGATTCGTTTTCCTTCTTGGCAAGAAAAAGTGTCTAAGTAAATCATTTTCAAAGCCACTATCTATCTATCTATCTGTCTATCTATCTATGACGCCCTATGACTCCCTTCTGCAACCACCTCCCCCAAAATAAAGATATGTCCACGGAAATAGTCTCCATAACTAGTATACATCAGTGCCACTTTTTAACTTTTAGTGGCTCACCCTTATTTCTGGTCATCATTTCTCATAAGGAACTTTCTTAAGGGAGTTTGGACTGATGTACTAACTGCGTTTTGGCTGTGTTTCGAAGCCTCATTGAGTCAGTTGAATCGGAACAGCTTCGTTCAGGCGAGTCCCGTATTTTCCACTGCTGTACTACAAAAGACGTCTTAAAAATAACTATAAAAGCTTCAGAATTGTACTATTGAGTTACCTTCCTCTTTAAAACGTAATTTCTGGTATAAAAATCCAAGTTCTGTACGTTATTTCATACTTTATGAGACAGGTTCGAACTTCACTGCTTCACACAAGTAAGAAGAGAAAGTATGAAACACTGCCATCTATGTTTTGGATATGGTACTAAAACTGCCACCTATGTTTTGGATATGGTACTATCACAACACTTCATTAAATCGTCATCTTGATATCATTTACAGTTATATAACCATCAAAGACATTGAAAACCATCTTAATTCCACGCCTGGCATCTAATTAAGGACTCTCAACACCATCAGGAGGTTAGAAAACAGATAATTCCTGTATTTCCTCGTGATGTTGAGTTACCAGCTAGCAATTTGACGCCGTGGCCAGGTCGTGCCAGAGTTTCCAGGGACGGTATAAATTCCATGAGCCAAGATGGCCATTTGCTGGTAGGAGCCGCTGACGGGGAGGACCTACGCGTGACACACCCTCCATCAAACCCTTATTTTAAGGTTAGTATATGCAAATTGTTCGAGAAATTTGTTGACCAGATGTAATGTTATGCATAAGGGTCAAAGTGGAGTGTCATAAAGTGTTATTTTTACGGTAATTAGCAGAGATATGGCTGGCTTGACCTACGGTCCTTCTGTTAACCCATGCGGGAAGTGGCACACACACACACACGTGTATATATATATATATATATATATATATATATATATATATATATATATATATATATATATATATATATATATATATATGCATGCATCTGATCCCGGTTATGAGTTCATTTACATCAAGTTTGAGGACATTGGAGAGGCTCTGGTGTGTATGTGTGAACCATCGTAATGATCGTTTGGTAGTTTCGTTGTGTTGTTCTGCTGCTAAAACGAAGCGCCAAGTTTATTTTCCACTTGATATTCACACTACACCTCATGTTCGGCCATGGCTCAAGACAGTTGTTATCCTAACGAGGATAAAATGGGTCATTTCGACCAACTAAAGCTAAGATAAGGCTTGATGGCCGGACGCCATCTTGTTTCCGACAAGGGCCCAAATGTCATTATTTACGTTATTACTATTACAAAATAACACACCCAATCCTTTCCTATCTTCATCTTGCCGTCGATAATGACCTAATGACCAGAATTACCAGCAAAATGCAATGATATAATAGTGCGGTGATGATGATGAGGGAATAAAGCCAGTAGAGCAATAATTGTACTTATATATATACGTTAACACAGCCATGACGGTTAATGAAGAACAAGTTAATATCTAAGGTTAATGTGTTTAATTACCATGTCATTTTAACGTTAAAATCTAAGGTTAATGCCAAAATAGTAATTTTACCGTCTTACAATAAATAATGGATTCTTATGATGTCGTCTAAGGTCAATTTCGCGTTAAAGATTTAATGTAAATCCTGTGATTATTAGTTTTTCACACTGGGGGGTTGAGTGTTGCAGTAGTGTTGCCTTAGTTTGTATATATTGCTACACACAACACAAATGTCAACACATGATCATCATCTCGGGTTCCAGGATGATGATGAGGCGGGCCAGCCAGCCACACCAAGGAGTCGACCCCAAGCTGGATCCCAACCTGATCCCTCACACCACTTAACATCCTCGTATATACTCGAGATTATTGACATGACAACACACATCACTTACGTCAATCTGGTTCACGAAGAATTGACACCTCTTTGTTTCCCCGCAGGTCACTGTGACTCCTTGAACCGCCGGCTTCTGGGCTCGAGCACGACTTACACGGAGGAGCACGTCTTGACAGCTTCTCCTCCAGCTCACTAGTGATCAGATCCTGAACCTGTTGACTCGTATAAATAATGTAAGTATAAGAAACAGCATCCGATCCCATGTAACAACATTGGATCTCTTTCCTTTGGCTCTTATCCCATTGAATCTGATGCGCTCGTACGTCTTTTGATGGGTGACGTAGAATGCACCATGTATTTTGTTATAATGAGTTCTATTTAACTTTTATCATTGGATTTTATTATTAAATACCTCAAAATGTGTTAATAATAAATTGTTTTTAAAATTTTTTTTATATAGTTGGTACACAGCCAACATGGTGCATTTGACCATAGCCTATTGTGATTGATGTCAACACAATAAGTTACATATGAAAACCATACAGAGATGACCCTTATGGTGTGATCGGCCCTTACTCTTAGCCTCCATCTATCACATACTCTTCTAAACTCAGTCACAAAATTCTGTACTCGCTCAAATCTATCAATGCTGTATCATAACAAACAATAACTGACTGACTTTTCATGTCCCTCTCATCCCCTACAGACTTCATATTCGCCCTTCTCTCTTAGATTCTTACATATTCTTGTCACACCAACTCATATATAAACACCCATGGGGACATCACACCCTTCCCCCTGCATAATCCAGTCATTCCTGACCATCTTTCCTAATCACATATGTACACTTGTGTATATCCCTCTTTCTAAACTAGACATTCCCAATAACCAGTCCTTTTTCAGCACACAACTGCACAAGCTGTACACCATTTCCACTGATAAAACATTTCCAGCAATTTGTCGTAGTCGAGTGGATGATTACACCAGTGTTGGCCTTCCACCTGAGCAGCTTCCTGTGCCTCTGGTGACCTGGACTTTCCACCCAACCTCTGGGATCCTGGACTCTGAGCTAGGTCAGTGACGTGGCCACCTTGGTTGTGTCCTGGACCTCTGAGTTGCTATATTCTTGGTCCTGGACCCCCTAGTCTTACCTGATGTATCAGATTAATTTCCTGATGAAGTGCCTGACAACCCTGGTATACACCAACTCTGTATCTAATTTTACAGTAAAATTTCATTCAGTAACATAAAAAAATAAATTTTTACAATTATCATTGTAAAATTTTTTGATGATACTGAATGAAATTTTACTGTATAATTAGACAGTGTTGGTGTATACCAGGGTTGTCAGGCACTTCATCTGGAAATTAATCTGATACATCAGGTAAGACTAGGGGGTCCAGGACCAAGAATATAGCAACCCAGGGGTCCAGGACACAACCAAGGTGGCCACGTCACTGACCTAGCTCAGAGTCCAGGATCCCAGAGGTTGGGTGGAAAGTCTAGGTCACCTGGAATCCAGGTCACCAGAGGTCCAGGAGGCTGTTCTGGTGTCCATAGGTACAAGGAGCTGCTCGGGTGGAAGGCCACCACTATTCAATATTAGCACGCACTTCTTATAGAGGCTTACGACCAATATCACCTTGCTTGGTACATTCTCGAAAAAAGGTCACTTACATTCTTGTGGCTATCAACAAAGAAGCTGCTTGTTAATAAAAAAAAATATGCTATGATACACTGTAATAAGCATAAATACTGTCCCTTCTCATTTTAAAGAATTACTATTGTACTGTATATTTGTACATCAATTTAGAAAATATTCTTTTACCAAAAAATACAATAGCCCTATAATATAAACTGATCTTTTATGGTACAAATATATATGTATTGTTATGTGGTGTGTGAAGTGAGAGGGTCAGGGTGAATAGTTTGGTTAAGAGAGGTGGTGAAAGCCTTGCGGAAGATGAAAACCAGAAAGGTGGTAGGTTTGGAGGGTACTGCAGTTGAATTTATTAAGAAATGGGGTGACTGTGTTGTTGATTGGTAATGTGTGTGTGAATCATGGTGAAGTGGCTGAGGATTGGCAGAATGCATGTTTATTGCCACTGTACAAAGGCAAAGGGGATATTAAATTGTATGGGAGGGCATTGATTGAGAGGGTGAAGACATGTACATAGCATCAGATTGGGGCTGAGCTGTAAGGTTTCAGAAGTGGCAGAGGACGTGTGGATCAGGTGTTTGCTTTGAAGAATGTGTGTCAGAAATACTTAGAAAAACAGATGGATCTGTATGTAGCATTTATGGATCTTGAGAAGGCATATGATAGGGTTGATAGAAATGCTTTGTGGAAGATCTTAAGAGTACATGGTGTGGGAGAAAGGCTGCGAGAAGCAGTGAAAAGTTTTTATCAATGGTGTAAGGCATATGTATGAGTTGGAGAGGAGAGTGATTGGTTCCCAGTGAAGGTCAGTCTGCAGCAGGGGTGTGTGATGTCCCCATGGTTGTTTAATTTGTTTATGGATGGGGTGGTTAGGGTGGTAAATGCAGGAGTCTTGCAAAGAGGGGCAAGTATGCAATCTGTTGGGATGAGAGGACCTGGGAAGTGAGTCGGTTTTTGTTCACTGATGATACAGCACTTGTGGCTGATTTGATTGAGAGACTGCAGAAGTCTTGGAAATGTTTGAGGACAGTATGTGGTGTGAGGTGGTTTGACTGGGTAAGTAATGAAAGGGTAAGAGATGTGTGGTAATAAATAGTGTAGTTGAGAAAGAGCAGATGAAAGCGTGTTGAAATGCTTTGGATACATGGAGAGAATGAGTAAGGAAAAGCTGACAAAGAGGATATATGTATCAGAGGTGGAGGCAACAAGAAGTGGGAGACCAAACTGGAGGTGGGAGGATGGAGTGAAAAAGAGTTTGAGCAATTGGGGCCTGAACTTACAGGAGGGTGAGAGGCATGCAAAGAGTAGCATGAATTGGAATGATGCAGTATACCAGGGTCAACGTGCTATCAGTGTACTGAACCAGGACAAGTGAAACGTCTGGGGTAATCCACGGAATGGTCTGTAGGGCCCGGATGCGGATAGGGAGCTGTGGTTTTGGTGCATTACACATGACAACTAGAGACTGAGTGTGAATGAATGTGGCCTTTTTTGTCTGTTTTCCTGGCACTACCGTGCTGACATGGGGAAGCAATGCTGTTTCCTGTGGGGTGGGGCGCCTGGAATGGATGAAGGCAAGCAAGTGTGAAAATGTACTTGTATATGTGTATATGCTGATATGCACGTGTATGTGCATTTATGTATATAATGTGTATATGAGTGGATGGGTCATTCTTTGTCTTTTTCCTGACGCTACCTTCTAACTAGCAGCACATCTCTATAGTCTTACACTAAGTAAGTCCACCTGCTGCACTAGAAACATCTCTATGACCTATTTCATCCTTATCCTAGTTTACACACTACTTGGCACACACACACACACACACACACACACATCTGTATTCACATTGTCCTCCAAACCTGAGTTTGTATCTAACCCTCTTTCAATTTGTACATCTGTTATACTGTTTTGTGGTCTTTCTTCATTGTCCAAGTCTCATTCACTAGTCTCTTAAAACCTGTTTATTGCATCATATAGTCCCTGAATTTATCATCTCGTATGAACTCGTCCAACCTCTGATTCGCTGTTTCTTTATGACAGGTCTTGTCTCTAAGAGTATTTGCTTTGATCGTTAACATGTTTCCTTCCAATGGGTCAAGATCTTTTAGCTGTCTTACTGTAGCACCATGCACCTTTCAAATTCCTGATTCTTCTATTTTTCTTTTCAAGTGAGACACCTATCTCTATAGAATTCCACATATACAAACTATATTACGGGGCTTTAACTGTCTGTCAGGTATCATTAGTTGAGGAATAACATTCATGCTTGTCCCACAGTCAACCTGAAATTTCACTTTATTGCTTACCTCCATTGATGTCATGATGGCTTCATTGCTGAGTCGTGTTGAAAGCTTCATAAAATACACGACATCGGGGTCGTCCTTCGTGGATGCCATAATGGC
This sequence comes from Panulirus ornatus, assembly GCF_036320965.1. Taxonomy (NCBI): domain Eukaryota; kingdom Metazoa; phylum Arthropoda; class Malacostraca; order Decapoda; family Palinuridae; genus Panulirus; species Panulirus ornatus. Next base: position 1,066,972 of record NC_092268.1, on the reverse strand, counting down.
CTCATCGTTGCATCATGTCGAAAGCTTGTAACACACAGGAAATTGGGGTTGGCTTTTCTATCAGGATCCTCTTGAATACCACTGACCATACTTCTGAAACCCTTGCCTGGTTTTGATCTGCGTGTAATTGCAAAGTGATTCTTCTCCATGCATATGCTACAGGTCTTGCTATATGCCGGGCATTCTTCTGTCTTCCCAAATATGCTTGTTGCTAAAGAATTTGCATTCCTTCATTGGCGTGTGTGACCAGGCATGGTCCTCATGTTTAATGTTTCATTTCATTTGTCTTCCTTCATGGGTTTCTAGGTCACCTTGTTAACAGCGTCTGGTCATACACCATGATATACTGCCATCTGCTGCTTATATGCCATACAGATTTTCATCCTCTTTAAAGAATTTCTCACAGAGTAAGTCATCTGAGTGTCCAAGTACTAATCTTTCATCTAACATTCCTTGGATGGATTCCCGAATCTGGTGATAGGTGAATCTTGCAATTCTCCTGTCTGTTCTCCACACTTTCGAAATCTATTTGTCTGCCAGTTCATTCTTCGTTGCTGGTAAAATTTGCCATCAAATTTGGCAAGTACATTTTTTAGCCACTTGTTTAGGCTGGTTATCTATCTACTGGTGCTGGGAACATAATGAATTACACATCTCTTATAAATAGCTCCACCAAAGGTTACAAGTACTGCAGCTTTCTCCTCATCGGGTTTCTTCTTTAAAACCTTCTTCTATAATAGAGGGTAATACATTTTTGTTTATAGGTCTTCAGAGATCTTTCATTGTCAACTGTTAGGTTTATTTTGTTGGGAATGTATGAGTTACTGCCGTTTGCACCACCACTTGATCTTGCTTCAAATCATCACAACATGAGCTTGTCATTTTTCTCCAGTTGTTTCTAGTCTGTCATGACAAATGGTGCTTTTACAGCTGCCAGTATGTTTTTGTACAGGTTTGTGCATCTCCCAGAGGCATAATATTCTGGAGGAGATAGAGAGATGAACTGACATGGGCTGACATTCTCCATAAACAGAACACTTATATTCTTTTGGATGTGACCAAAACAGCTGATTGATTATAGAAAACATGATAATAGAATGTAATAAACACAATTATACTGTTGTAAATCCTAAGGTAGCATACAGGATAGGAGTAGGTCATTTTAATATATAAATAGGATCACTTCTATTGTAAATTCTAAGGTAACATGTAGAAAAGAAGTTGGTCATTTTAATATAAAAACAGGATAATTTCTATGATAGTCTTATTAGTATTGTAAATCCAAACGTAACATATAAGATAAGAGTCGGTTACCTTAATATATAAATAGAATAATTTCTATGATAGCTTATTAGTACTGTAAATCCTAAGGTAACATACAGGATAGAAGTTGGTCATTTTAATAAATAAATAAGATAATCTATGATAGTCTCATTAGTATTGTACATCCTACGTTAACATATAGGGTGCATTTTCATATAAAGTAGTTGTAGTCATTTGCCGAATTTTATCCACTTGCTTCATAAATTTGATAATATATTCAAAATAGAAAAAAATTTGTGTTGCAGGCAATCATTTCTACAAGATGGCAATGAAGATGAGAAGGAAAATGTTCAAGAAGAATGTCTCAGAGTGCTGCAAATTATACAGTCAAGATACTGCAAGGAATGTTGGCCATGATTTCACTATGGACTAAAGAAAATGGTGAGTATGGGAGCTGCTCGTCTAGTTACACTCTTGGTATCAAAGTGTATATTTTGCCATTTCTCAGATGTGGATATGAATTTTCTGTCCCCCTCTACTCCTTTCCTCCATCCTTTCTTGACCTTTCTCCTGGACCACCAACCTTTGGGATCCCTGACTCTAGAAAATTTGGTAAGCTAGGTGAAGAATAGCAGTGAAATTGCTGTGGAGTGGGTCTGGAAAGGCATGGTATAATGGTCAAAAGCCTGATAATTTGACAAGAGCAGTACAGAATAAGATCCTTTGTATAAGGAAAAGGGGATGAAGATTGAATGTAAGAATTATAGGGGAATGTCTAACAGAATACTAGTTAAGTAATAATGTGAATTCCAAATGCAGTTCTGTTAAAAGTGTACTTGTCTCGGTGGTATTTGTACTCCAAATTGTAATGATATAGGAAAGAGAAGCCTTGTCATGTTTCAGAGGATGAGGAAATTTTATATTTGAGCCTTCTTTTTGGGAAGCTGGGTGACAATTCTACCTCAGGGAACTGGGCGTCCCTGCCCTTTACCAGCCTGCAGGATTAGTAGCAGGAATGCTAGCTCTGTAAATTCAAATCCTTCAAAAGATGTATAACTAAAAGCACTTGATACCCACTTTGTTTAATGAGAATGGAGCAAATGATGATAGATGCTACGCATCAGTATTTAAGGGCAATCGATGAGAACTAGATGCCACCGTAAAACTATGGGCTTAAGTCCATACATTGAACTGATCAGTTAAAATCTAATGCCAAACACAGGTCCTTGTAGCAGTCTTAAATATAATTTTGTATGTATACAGTTTATATACTCTTAAAATGATTATACTAACTGCATTTGGTGCTTGTCAGGTGGATGAGTACGCCGCTGTTGGTAAACCATCTTAGCAGCCTCGTCGTCCCATGGTCAACTGGACTCCAAGCCAACCAGACCCATGGCCATTGGGCCCCTGGCCAACTGGACCCTTGGCCAACTGGACCCTTGGCCAACTGGAACCTTGGCCAACTGGACCCCTGGCCAACTGGACCCCTGGCCTACTGGACTCCTGATCAACTGTACCTCTGCTGTTTATGGTCAAGCTGAAAGGAAAGATGATAAGTTCTCTCTCTCTCTCTCCCCCAGTGGCTGCTGCTTCTGCAGGGTGGTGGCAGTGTCCATACTGAAAGCAAAGATTATTATTACCCTTTACTCCCACCATAGCCACCAACTACTTCATCCCCCAGTGACCTAAACCTGTTGTTGCTGCTGCAGTTGTTGTTGCAGCAGTGGGGGTAGAGCAAGGGTGTTATTACCCTCCCTCCTGCACCTCTCCCTCTCCCCTGCCCCCATCCACCTTCCCCTACCCTCCTTCCACCCTCCCCCCCCAAAGTCCTCTCCCCCTCACCCCTACCCCCCATTCCCTGGGACCCCTCCCACCCACCCACCACCTCCCCCTTCCTACCCAACCCCCATCTCCTTCCCCCCACCTCCTCCCCTCAACCCACTCAATCCAACCCCCTTTCTCTACCCCCGCTGTGGCTAATGATGCTGCTGCTGTTGCTACTGCTCAATCTGTAAACATACATAAAATCAGTGTCCCCTTCACCCACCCTCTTGCTCCATTCTTGCCCCAAACCTTCCACCTCTTCCTCTTACTGCTTCTGCTGCTGTTGTTGTTCAATCTGTTAACGTAAAGAAGTAAATTAATATCTTCTTCCACACACTTGCTCTGCTCTTGTCTCCTTCACTCATGCCCATCCAGCTGCTGCTACTGGTGTTGAGATTTCTGGTGGGGATAAATATAGCAAAGTATTCATTATGATACCAGGGGTGTAACCATAAGGAACGCCCCTGATTCCTCCTTTATGAAGTCCTGGTAAGATGGACATTTATGTTCCTTGGAGTACACCTGAACCTTCTTCCTCAGAGTGGTTGCCATCATCAACACTGCTCTACTGAAGGCCTCCTCCTCAACTGGACCCCTCACCTACTGGACCCCAAGAAGACTGGACTCTTGGCCAACTGGATATACCTGACACCAGATCCCTCCTGGAACTCCCATCCTTACATCCCTCCCTTGCATGCACCATTCCACGCAGTCTTCCACTATTTCTCTCCCACCAGTATTCCTCCACCCTATTTCTCCATGTCACACCAACCCCTTTAATTGTACTATTATACAGTGCACTTTCCTTGTAAACTTCCAGTCTTCCATTCTTTCAACATGCCCAAACCACCTTAAAGTATTATGTTTCACCCATTCTACAACTCCATAATTCATTCCCTATACACCCTTTCATTTTCTTCATTCCATCTAGTCACATCACAAACTCTTCTCAAATGATTCATTTCCATGGCCTGAATTCTTGACCTCTGTGACACATTCCATGCCAACGTTTCAGTTGCATAGGTCAGGGTTGGGAAAACTATACTGTCCCTTAATCCTCTCCTCACTTCCATACTTATACCTCTACCCTTCATTCTTCTATTAAGGGTCTCAATGACTCTTGTACCCTGAACTGCTCTCTCCCTTGTCTCTCCTTCCATATCACCACACTTACCCAAGATGGCTCCTAGATACTTAAATTCTCTCTTCCAGTCTCTTTCCCCCCCATATCCAAAGCATAATTTAGCCCACAAAATCTATACTTTCACTCTGTTTCCTTTCAAACATCATTACTTTACTTTTACTTGCATTTACCTTTAATTGCCTATCCTTACACACATCATAAAACACACAACTTCTGCAACTCCTCTTCACTCTTCGCAAACAACTCAGTATTATCTGCAAACAGGCTTGCTACTAGCCACCATATCTCACTGCCACACTCCATCTCCGCACCCCTTTTCCCGAGTTTTGCTTTCATCTCAGATTCAGGTGAGAAACTGCTGAAGTTGGTGACTGCCTTTGGTAAAGTGTGTGAAAGAAGAAAGTTGAGAGTAAATGTGAATAAGAGCAAGGTAGGGTTGGGGGACAAGTTAATTGGGAGGTAAGCTTGCAGGAAAAAAAACACAGGAAGTGAAGTGTTTTAGATATCTGGAAGTGGATTTAGCAGCAGATGGAACCATGTAAGCAGAAGTGAGTCACAGGGTGGGGGAGATGGAACCATGTAAGCAGAAGTGAGTCACAGGGTGCATGCAAGGAATAAAGTCACATAGGTTCTGGGAGCATTGAAGAATGTGTGAAAGGTGAGAAAGTTATCTTGGAGAGCAAAGATGGGAATGTTTGAAGGAATAGTGGCTCCAACAACGTTATATGGTTGCAAGGCTTGGGCTATAGATAAGGTTGTGTGGAGTAGGGTGGATGTGTTCGAAATGAAATGTCAGAGGACAATATGTAGTGTGAGGTGGTTTGAACGAATAAGTAATGAAAGGGTAAGAGAGATGGGTGGATATAAAAAAAAGGGTGGTTGAGAGAGCAGAAGAGGGTGTGCTGAAATGGTTTGGTCACATGGAGAGAACAAGTGAGGAAAAATTGACAATGAGGATATATGTGTGGAGGGAATGAGAAGTGGGAGACCAAGTTGGAGGTGGAAGGATGAAGTGAAAAAGATTTGTAGCGATCAGGGCCTGAACATATAGGAGGGTGAAATACGTGTAAGGAATAGAGTGAACATGCTGTCAATGGATTGAACCAGGACATGTGAAGCACCTGGGTAAACCATGGAAAGTTTTGTGGGGGCCTGGATGTGGAAAGGGAGCTGTGGTTTTGGTGCATTACACGTGACAGCCAGACTGAGTGTGAACGAATGTGGCCTTCGTTGTGGCAGGGTGGCAGTGGGAATGGATTGAAGGCATGTACATGTCTGTGTATGTATATGTATGTACACGTTGAAATGTATAGGTATGTATATGTTCGTGTGTGGATGTTTACGTATATACATGTGTATGTGGGTGGGTTGGGCCATTCTTTTGTCTGTTACCTTGCGCTACCTCACTAATGCGGGAAACAGTGACAAAATATATCAAAATAATAATATAGTGTGTGTGTGTGTGTGTGTGTGTGTGTGTGTGTGGAGGGTGAGAACGATATCTCAGAGCAAAAATGGGTACGTTTGAATGAAGAGTAGTCCCAACAATGTTATGTGGTTGCGAGGCATGGGCTATAGATAGGGTTGTGCGAAGGAGGGTAGATGTGTTGGAAATGAAGTGTCAGAAGACAATATGTGATGTGAGGTGGTTTGATCGAGTAAGTAATGAAAGGGTAAGAGAGATGTGTGGTAATAAAAAGAGTGTGGTTGAGAGAGCAGAAGAGGGTGTGTTGAAATGGTTTGGACACATGGAGAGAATGAGCAACAAAAGATCAACAAAGAGGATTCATGTGTCAGAGGTGCAGGGAACAAGAAGCAGGAGACCAAATTGGAGGTGCAAGGATGGACTGAAAAAGATTTTGAGCGATCAGGGCCCGAGCATACAGTTGGGTAAAAGGCATGCAAGGAATAAAGTAAATTGGAATGATGTGGTGTACTGGGGTCAACATGCTGTCAGTAGATTGAACCAGGGCATGTAAAGTGTCTGGGGTAAATCATGGAAAGGTCTGTGGGGCCTGGATGTGGAAAGGGAGCTGTGGCTTCGGTGCATTACACATGACAGCTAGAGGCTGAGTGTGAACGAATGTGGACTTTTTGTCTTTTCCTGGCACTACCTTGCTGGAGAAGGGAAGGGGGATGCTGTTTCTGTGTGGCGAGGTAGTGACAGGAATGGACGTAGGCAGCAATTATGAATAAGTACATGTGTATTTCTCTGTGTTTGTATATGTATGTATATTTTGAAATGCATATGAATGTATATGTGTGTTTACATACACATGTATACGTGAGTAGTTAGGCAACTCTTCGTCTGTGCAACCTTGCTGATGCGTGTCATAGAAGGTGACTAAAGGGAGTGGGAGCGGGGAGCTAGAAACCCTCCCCTCCTTGTATTTCAACTTTCTAAAAGGGGAAACAGAAAAAGGAGTTACGTGGGGAGTGCTCATCCTCCTTGAAGGCTCAGATTGGGGTGTCTAAATGTGTGTGGATGTAACCAAGATGAGAAAAAAGGAGAGATATATGGTATGTTTGAGGAAAGGAACCTGGATGTTTTGGGTCTGAGTGAAACGAAGCTCACGGGTAAAGGGAAAGAGTGGTTTGGGAAAGTGTTGGGAGTAAAGTCATGAGCTGGTGAGAGGACAAGAGCAAGTGAATGAGTAGCACTACTCCTGAAACAGGAGTGTTGGGAGTATGTGAGAGAGTGTAGGAAAGTAAACTCTAGATTGATATTGATAAAACTGAAAGTGGATGGAGAGATATGGGTGGTTATTGGTGCATATGCACCTGGGCATAAGAAAGATCATGAGAGGCAAGTGTTTTGCGAGCAGCTGAGTGAGTGTGTTAGTAGTTTTGATGCACTAGACCGGGGTATAGTGATGGGTGATTTGAATGAAAAGGTGAGTAATGTGGCAGTTGAGGGAATAATTGATGTATATGGGGTGTTCAGTGTTGTAAACGGAAATGGTGAAGAGTTTGTAGATTTGAGTGCTGAAAAAGGACTGCTGATTGGGAATACCTGGTTTAAAAAGAGCTATAAGTATATGTACGTAAGTAGGAGAGATGGCCAGAGAGTGTTATTGGATTACGTGTTAACTGATAGGCGCATGAAAGAGAGACTTTTGGATGTTAATGTGCTGAGAGGTGCAACTGGAGGGATGTCTGATCATAATCTTGTGGAGGAGAAGGTGAAGATATGTAGAGGTTTTCAGAAAAGAAGAGAGAATGTTCGGGCGAAGAGAGCAAGAGAGCTTGGGAAGGAGACTTATGTGAGGAAGTACCAGGAGAGAGTGAGTGCAGAATGGGAAAAGGTGAGAGCAAAGGACCTAAGGGGAGTAGAGGAGGAATGGGATATATTTAAGGAAGCAGTGATGGCTTGCGCAAAAGATGCTTGTGGCATGAGAAGTGTGGGAGGTGGGCAGATTAGAAAGGGTAGTGAGTGGTGGGATGAAGAAGTAAGATTATTAGAGAGAAGAGACACATTTGGACGAGTTTTGCAGGGAAATAGTGCAAATGACTGGGAGATGTATAAAAGAAAGTGGCAGGAGGTCTAGAGAAATGTACATGAGGAGAAAAAGAGCAAATGAGAGTTGGGGTGAGAGAGTATCATTAAATTTTAGGGAGGATAAAAAGATGTTTGTGAGGCCTGGATGTGGAAATGGAGCTGTGGTTTTGGTGCATTATACATGACAGCTAGAGACTGAGTGTGAACGAATGTGGCCTTTGTTGTCTTTTCCTAGCACTACCTCGCGCACATGCGGGGAGAGGGGTTGTCATTTTATGTGTGGCAGGGCGGCAACAGGAATGAATAAGGGCAGCATGAATAATGTACATGTGTATATATGTATATGTCTGTGTATGTATATATATGTATACGTTAAACTGTATAGGTATGTATATGTGCATGTGTGGACGTGTATGGCTATACATATGTATGTGGGTGGGTTGGGCCATTCTTTCGTCTGTTTCCTTGTGCTACCTCACTAATGCGGGAGACAGTGACAAAGTATAATAATATAATAATAATATGTAGAGGCATTTGGATGAGTTTTGCAGGGAAATAGTGCAAATGACTGGGAGAAGAATAAAAGAAAGAGGCAGGAGGTCAAGAAAAAGGTGCAAGAAATGAAAAAGAGGGCAAATGAGAAATGGGGTGAGAGAGTATCATTAAATTTTAGGGAGAATAAAAAGATGTTTTGGAAGGAGGTAAATAAAGTGCGTAAGATGAGAGAACAAATGGGAACATCGTTGAGAGGTTATAATAAGTAGTGGTGATGTGAGAAGGAGATGGAGTGAGTATTTCGAAGGTTTGTTGAATGTGTTTGATGATAAGAGTGGCAGATATAGGGTGTTTTGGATGAGGTGGTGTGTGAAGTGAGAGGGTTAGGGAGAATAATTTGGTAAACAGAGAAGAGGCAGTAAAAGCTTTGTGGAAGATGAAAGCCAGCAAGACTGCGGGTTTGGATGGTATTGCAGTGGAATTTATTAAAAAAGGAGGTGAATTTGTTGTTGACTGGTTGGTAAATATATTTAAAGTATGTATGACTCATGGTGAGGTGCCTGAGGATTGGCGGAATGCATGCATAGTGCCATTGTACAAAGGCAAAGGGGATAAAGGTGAGTGCTTAAATTACAGAGTATAAGTTTGTTGAGTATTCCTGGGAAATTATATGGGAGGGTATTGATTGAGAGGGTGAAGGCATGTACAGAGCATCAGATTGGGGAAGAGCAGCATGGTTTCAGAAGTGGTAGAGGATGTGTGGATCAGATGTTTGCTTTGAAGAATGTACGTGAGAAATACTTAGAAAAGCAAATGGATTTGTATGTAGCATTAATGGATCTGAAGAAGGCATATGATAGAGTTTATAGAGATGCTCTGTGGAAGGTTTTAAAAATATATGGTGTGGGAGGCAATTTGTTAGAAGCAGTGAAAAGTTTTTATCGAGGAAGTAAGGCATGTGTGCGAGTGGGAACAGAGGAAAGCGATTGGTTCTCAGTAAATGTAGGTTTGCAGCAGGGGTGCGTGACGTGTCCATGGCTGTTTAATTTGTTTATGGATGGGGATGTTAGGGAGGTGAATGCAAGAATTTTGAAGAGAGGGGCAAGTATGCAGTCTGTTGTGGATGAGAGAGCTTGGGAAGTGAGTTAGTTGTTGTTTGCTGATGATACAGCGCTGGTGGCTGATTCATGTGAGAAACTGCAGAAGCTGGTGACTGAGTTTGGTAAAGTGTGTGAAAGAAAGCAGGGTAAATGTGAATAAGAGCAAGGTTATTGGGTACAGTAGGGTTGAGGGACAAGTCAACTGGGAGGTAAGTTTGAATGGAGAAAAACCGGAGAAAGTGAAGTGTTTTTGATATCTGGGAGTAGATATCTGGGCATAGATATCTCGGAGTTTATTTTGACAGTGGATGGAACCATGGAAGCACAAGTGAGTCACTGGGTGGGGGAGAGGGCAAAAGTTTTGGGAGCGTTGAAAAATGTGTGGAAGGCGAGAACATTATCTTGGAAAGCAAAAATGGGTACGTTTGAAGAAATAGTGGTTCCAACAATGTTATATGGTTGCGAGGCGTGGGCTATAGATAGAGTTGCGCGGAGTAGGGCGGATGTGTTGGAAATGAGATGTTTGAGGACAATACGTGGTGTGAGGTGGTTTGATCGAGTAAGTAATGAAAGGGCAAGAGAGATGTGTGGTAATAAAGAGTGTGGTTGAAAGAGCAGATGAGGGTGTTCTGAAATGGTTTGGTCAAATGGAGAGAATGAGTGAGGAAAGATTGACAAAGAGGATGTATGTGTCAGAGGTGGATGGAACAAGGAGAAGTGGGAGACCAAATTGGTGGTGGAAAGATGGAGTGAAAAAGATTTTGAGTGATCGGGGCCTGAACATGCAGGAGTGTGAAAGGCGTGAATTGGAACAATGTGGTATATTGGGGTTTATGGATTTATCCAGGGCATGTGAAGTGTCTAGGGTAAACCATGGAAAGTTTTGTGGGGCCTGGATGTGGAAAGGGTGCTGTGGTTTTACATGACAGCTAGAGACTTGAGTGTGAACGAATGTGGCCTCTGTTGTCTTTTCCTAGCACTACCTCATGTGCATGCAAGGGAAGGGGGTTGTCATTTCATGTGTGGCAGGGTGGCGATGGGAATGAATAAAGGCGGCAAGTATGAATTATGTACATGTGTATATATGTATATACATGTCTGTGCTGAGAGGTGCAACTGGAGGGATGTCTGATCATTATCTTGTGGAGGCTAAGGTGAAGATTTGTATGGGTTTTCAGAAAAGAAGAGTGAATGTTGGGGTGAAAAGGGTGGTGAGAGTAAGTGAGCTTGGGAAGGAGACTTGTGTGAGGAAGTACCAGGAGAGACTGAGTACAGAATGGAAAAAGGTCAGAACAATGGAAATAAGGGGAGTGGGGGAGGAATGGGATGTATTTAGGGAATCAGTGATGGATTGCGCAAAAGATGCTTGTGGCATGAGAAGAGTGGGTGGGTTGATTAGAAGGGGTAGTGAGTGGTGGGATGAAGAAGTAAGATCATTAGTGAACGAGAAGAGAGAGGCATTTGGACAATTTTTGCAGGGAAAAAATGCAATTGAGTGGGAGATGTATAAAAGAAAGAGACAGGAGGTCAAGAGAAAGGTGCAAGAGGTGAAAAAGAGGGCAAATGAGAGTTGGGGTGAGAGAGTATCATTAAATTTTAGGGAGAATAAAAAGATGTTCTGGAAGGAGGTAAATAAAGTGAGTAAGACAAGGGAGCAAATGGGAACTTCAGTGAAGGGCACAAATGGGGAGGTGATAACAAGTAGTGGTGATGTGAAAAGGAGATGGAGTGAGTATTTTGAAGGTTTGTTGAATGTGTTTGATGATAGAGTGGCAGATATAGGGTGTTTTGGTCGAGGTGGTGTGCAAAGTGAGAGGGTTAGGGAAAATGATTTGGTAAACAGAGAAGAGGTAGTAAAAGCTTTGCGGAAGATGAAAGCCTGCAAGGCAGCAGGTTTGGATGGTATTGCAGTGGAATTTATTAAAAAAGGGGGTGACTGCATTATTGACTGGTTGGTAAGGTTATTTAATGTATGTATGACTCATGGTGAGGTGCCTGAGGATTGGCGGAATGCTTGCATAGTGCCACTGTACAAAGGCAAAGGGGATAAGAGTGAGTGCTCAAATTACAGAGGTATAAGTTTGTTGAGTATTCCTGGTAAATTATATGGGAGGGTATTGATTGAGAGGGTGAAGGCATGTACAGAGCATCAGATTGGGGAAGAGCAGTGTGGTTTCAGAAGTGGTAGAGGATGTGTGGATCAGGTGTTTGCTTTGAAGAATGTATGTGAGAAATACTTAGAAAAGCAAATGGATTTGTATGTAGCATTTATGGATCTGGAGAAGGCATATGATAGAGTTGATAGAGATGCTCTGTGGAAGGTATTAAGAATATATGGTGTGGGAGGCAAGTTGTTAGAAGCAGTGAAAAGTTTTATCGAGGATGTAAGGCATGTGAATGTGTAGGAAGAGAGGAAAGTGATTGGTTCTCAGTGAATGTAGGTTTGCGGCAGGGGTGTGTGATGTCTCCATGGTTGTTTAATTTGTTTATGGATGGGGTTGTTAGGGAGGTGAATGCAAGAGTTTTGGAAAGAGGGGCAAGTATGAAGTCTGTTGGGGATGAGAGAGCTTGGGAAGTGAGTCAGTTGTTGTTCGCTGATGATACAGCGCTGGTGGCTGATTCATGTGAGAAACTGCAGAAGCTGGTGACTGAGTTTGGTAAAGTGTGTGAAAGAAGAAAGTTAAGAGTAAATGTGAATAAGAGCAAGGTTATTAGGTACAGTAGGGTTGGGGATCAAGTCAACTGGGAGGTAAGTTTGAATGGAGAAAAACTGGAGGAAGTAAAGTGTCTTAGATATCTGGGAGTGGATCTGGCAGCGGATGGAACCATGGAAGCGGAAGTGGATCATAGGGTGGGGGAGGGGGCGAAAATTCTGGGAGCCTTAAAGAATGTGTGGAAGTCGAGAACATTATCTCGGAAAGCAAAAATGGGTATGTTTGAAGGAATAGTGGTTCCAACAATGTTGTATGGTTGCGAGGCGTGGGCTATGGATAGAGTTGTGCGCAGGAGGATGGATGTGCTGGAAATGAGATGTTTGAGGACAATGTGTGGTGTGAGGTGGTTTGATCGAGTAAGTAACATCAGGGTAAGAGAGATGTGTGGAAATAAAAAGAGCGTGGTTGAGAAAGAAGAGGGTGTTTTGAAATGGTTTGGGCACATGGAGAGAAAGGTTGACCAAGAGGATATATGTGTCGCAGGTGGAGGGAACAAGAAGTGGGAGACCAAATTGGAGGTGGAAAGATGGAGTGAAAAAGATTTTGTGTGATCGGGGCCTGAACATGCAGGAGGGTGAAAGGAGGGCAAGGAATAGAGTGAATTGGATCGATGTGGTATACCGGGGTTGACGTGCTGTCAGTGGATTGAATCAGGGCATGTGAAGCGTCTGGGGTAAATCATGGAAAGCTGTGTAGGTATGTATATTTTGCGTGTGTGGACGTATGTATATACATGTGTATGGGGATGGGTTGGGCCATTTCTTCGTCTGTTTCCTTGCACTACCTCGCAAACGCGGGAGACAGTGACAAAAAAAAAAAAAAAAAAAAAAAAAAATGTCTGTGTATGTACATATATGTATACAATGAAATGTATTGGTATGTGTATGTGCGTGTGTGGATGTGTATGTATATACATGTGTATGTGGGTGGGTTGGGCAATTCTTTCATTTGTTTCCTTGCACTACCTCGCTAATGTGGGAGACAGCAAGAGTGGTTTGGGAATGTCTTGTTTGTAAAATCAGGGGTTGGTGAGAGAACAAGAGTAAAGGAAGGAGTAGCACCACTGAAGGAGAAATTGTGGGAGTATGTGATAAGAGTGTAAGAAAATAAACTAGATTGATATGGGTAAAACTGCAAGTGGTTGGAGAGAGATGGGTGAATATTGGTTCCTCTGCACCTGGTCATGAGAAGAAAGATCATGAGAGGAAAGTGTTTTGGGAGCACCTAAATGAGTATGTTAGCAGCTTTGATAAACAAGACTGGGTTATTGTGATTGGTGATTTGAATGCAAAGATAAGTAATGTGGCAGTTGAGGGTATAATTGGTGTACATGGGGTGTTTAGTGTTGTAAATAGAAATGGTAAAGAGCTTGTGGATTTGTGTGCTGAAAAAGGACTGGTGATTGGGGACATTCCCTCGGACAGCAAAAATGGGTATGTTTGAAGGAATAGTGGTTCCAACAATGTTATATGGTTGTGAGGCATGGGCTATAGGTAGAGTTGTGCAGAGGAGGGTGGAAGTGCTACAAATGAAATGTTTGAGGACAATATGTTTTGTGAGGTGGTTTGATTAAGTGATGAAAGGGTAAAAGAGATGGTAATAAAAAGAGTGTGGTTGAGAGAGCAGAAGAGGGTGTTTTGAGATGGTTTGGTCACAAGGGAGAATGAGTGAGGAAAGGGGAGAATGAGTGAGGAAAGGGGAGAATGAGTGAGGAAAGATTGACAAAGAGGATATATGTGTCAGAGGTGGAGGGAACAAGAAGTGGGAGACCAAATTGGAGGTGGAAGGATGGAGTGAAAAAGATTTTTAGCGATCAGGGCCTAAACATACAAGAGGGTGAAAGGCGTGCAAGGAACAGAGTGAGTGATATACAATGTGATATACTGGGTTTGACTTGCTGTCAATGGATTGAACCAAGGCATGTGAAGCATCTGGGGTAAACCTTGGAAAGTTTTTTGGGACCTGGATGTGGAAAGGGAGCTATGGTTTTGGTGCATTACACATGACAGCTAAAGACAGTGTGAACAAATGTGGCCTTTTGTTCTTTTCCCAGCACTACCTCACACATGCATGGGGAGAGGGGGGTGCCACTTCATGTGTGGTGGGGTGGCAACAGGAATGGATGAAGGCAGCAAGTATTGATATGTGCATGTATATATATGTATATGTCTGTGTATGTACATGTATGTATATGGTGAAATGTATAGGTATGTATATGTTAATGTGCTGAGAGGGGCAACTGGAGGGTGTCTGATCATTATCTTGTGGAGGCGAAGGAGAAGATCTGTAAAGGTTTTCAGAAAAGAAGAATGTTGGGGTGAAGAGAATGGTCAGAGTAAGTGAGCTTGGGAAGGAGACTTGTGTGAGGAAGTACCAGGAGAGATGAAGTGCAAAATGGAAAAAAGTGAGAGCAAATGACATAAGGGGAGTGGTGGAGGAATGGGATGTACTTAGGGAAGCAGTGATGGCTTGCGCAAAAGATGCTCATGGCATGAGATAGGTGGGAAGTGGGCAGATTAATAAAGGGTAGTGAGTGGTGGGAGGAAGTAAGACTGTTAGTGAGAGAGAAGAGAGAGGCGTTTGGAAGATTTCTGCAGGCAAGCAGTGCGAATGACTGGAAGATGTATAAAATAAAGTGGCAGGAGGTCAAAAGAAAGGTGCAAGAGATGAAAAAGAGGGCAAATGAGATTTGGGGTGAGAGAGTATCATTAAATTTTAGGGAGAATAAAAAGATTTTTGGAGGAGGTAAATGA
>NC_092268.1:1041093-1052077 GCF_036320965.1 Panulirus ornatus | reverse complement strand
GGGATCTTATACATTCAATAAGGCATCTTACAGACTGACAATGGGATCTTATACATTCAATAAGGCATCTTACAGACTGACAATGGGATCTTATACATTCAATAAGGCATCTTACAGACTGACAATGGGATCTTATACATTCAATAAGGCATCTTACAGACTGACAATGGGATCTTATACATTCAATAAGGCATCTTACAGACTGACAATGGGATCTTATACATTCAATAAGGCATCTTACAGACTGACAATGGGATCTTATACATTCAATAAGGCATCTTACAGACTGACAATGGGATCTTATACATTCAATAAGGCATCTTACAGACTGACAATGGGATCTTATACATTCAATAAGGCATCTTACAGACTGACAATGGGATCTTATACATTCAATAAGGCATCTTACAGACTGACAATGGGATCTTATACATTCAATAAGGCATCTTACAGACTGACAATGGGATCTTATACATTCAATAAGGCATCTTACAGACTGACAATGGGATCTTATACATTCAATAAGGCATCTTACAGACTGACAATGGGATCTTATACATTCAATAAGGCATCTTACAGACTGACAATGGGATCTTATACATTCAATAAGGCATCTTACAGACTGACAATGGGATCTTATACATTCAATAAGGCATCTTACAGACTGACAATGGGATCTTATACATTCAATAAGGCATCTTACAGACTGACAATGGGATCTTATACATTCAATAAGGCATCTTACAGACTGACAATGGGATCTTATACATTGAATAAGGCATCTTACAGACTGACAATGGGATCTTATACATTCAATAAGGCATCTTACAGACTGACAATGGGATCTTATACATTCAATAAGGCATCTTACAGACTGACAATGGGATCTTATACATTCAATAAGGCATCTTACAGACTGACAATGGGATCTTATACATTCAATAAGGCATCTTACAGACTGACAATGGGATCTTATACATTCAATAAGGCATCTTACAGACTGACAATGGGATCTTATACATTCAATAAGGCATCTTACAGACTGACAATGGGATCTTATACATTCGAATAAGGCATCTTACAGACTGACAATGGGATCTTATACATTCAATAAGGCATCTTACAGACTGACAATGGGATCTTATACATTCAATAAGGCATCTTACAGACTGACAATGGGATCTTATACATTGAATAAGGCATCTTACAGACTGACAATGGGATCTTATACATTCAATAAGGCATCTTACAGACTGACAATGGGATCTTATACATTGAATAAGGCATCTTACAGACTGACAATGGGATCTTATACATTCAATAAGGCATCTTACAGACTGACAATGGGATCTTATACATTCAATAAGGCATCTTACAGACTGACAATGGGATCTTATACATTCAATAAGGCATCTTACAGACTGACAATGGGATCTTATACATTCAATAAGGCATCTTACAGACTGACAATGGGATCTTATACATTGAATAAGGCATCTTACAGACTGACAATGGGATCTTATACATTCAATAAGGCATCTTACAGACTGACAATGGGATCTTATACATTCAATAAGGCATCTTACAGACTGACGTGTCCACAATGGATTAAATGCGTCATTCCATTATTTTCGCAGTCCACTTTCATACGTGTGGCGCCAACACTCTCCTTGGACACTAATAAATCTTATCCATAAATAAATATTTTCATTCGTATATGACCAGTGCGGAATGAGCCAAGAATCTTTCACTGAACTCGCGAGAAAACTCTTAAAGAAACACCATAACACATGAACACAAGAGTTATTGTAATGCTGACCAAATGTCAGTCCTGCCTTTGACAACATACCAGTTCCATCATGACCGAGCCCCACATACACCATCCCAGTACACTAACGAGCCAACTATCATTTTCGAGGTATTTCTCAGTTCAAAGTAGGACAGATTTGTTTTCTTTCCTCATCAATCACATACACCGTCCTCTTATCTAAAGACATCTCATTAATCTAAGAAAACTCATTAATCATCTATAACGAGAGTGGTAATTACAATATCACACACGAGATCTCACCTATTGGGAAACCAAAGGGTAACTGCTCGCTCCGGTGACACGAGAGGAACATCACTTGGTTTCCCGCCACCTGATGGTGTCTCCTCACTTTTTTTTTTACTATGATGATGAGAGTAATCATGAACACCTCACTGACAAATACCGTTCATATAAGCCAAATTCTGATTTATGTATTACATAAGCTTTGAAAATCCCTACTTTGTTCATCAGCCTAGGTCATCTTATATACATTTGCTCATGATTATCACCTTCATTGGATATAGTTGCAATAAATAAGTCGTGTTCTCCTTCGTCCTGTATAAACAAAGCTCCCAATTGGTCAAAAGAAAAATGGAGTTAGCCAATCAGCATTGCAAGCCATGCCATCACGGTCGATTTCATTTCTATCAGAAGATTAATCTTTTATAGAACCCTTTCGAAACCCGAATTAATATATCTAGTTTTGATGAAAAAGCCTAAATATGTCTAGATAATTACAATACAATTAGTGACAGGGGCCATGTTACCAGCCCGAAGGATAAATCAGATTTCTAAATTTAATCTGATTTATCAGAGAGCGTCCTGAGAGATGGTGTTTATATACAACTTACGTAGAATATTTTTAGGACAATTTATATAATGAATTATGCAAATAAGGTTTAGTATATGCTATCTAATAGAAAATATTTCCTTCAGTAAATTATAAACCAGCATTTATGAAATTCATTTGAAATTAATACTGAAAATAGATACAAAACCATGAGATAAAATATAACGCAACCTGTAATTAAAAGTTCGTCGTGACTCTCGTAATGTTTTGTTGTGATGCAGGAACACGTTTCTTGTATATTTCATCCATAATAACGAAGTGATAATAGATTATCTACTGTATGCAGCGACCATAAGTGAGTAATGTAACCTTAGTACCATTTAAAAAGTAGATACGTTTTTATCCAGTAAGGTAGTTATGAAACACTCAAATAAGGGTGTCGCATCGTTCGTAAACTTTAGAAATAAACTTAACTCGTTGAATTTGTACAATATTTGGGTTAATATAATGTTTTGGTGATTTGAAACTCATTTTTATCTGATATTTGTCAGTATTTCTAATATAAAGTGTAGTTATTTATAATTGTGCCCTGCTATCGTACGTCAGTTATGTACCATAAGCATTTTCTATTGTCTCTTCAACTTGGCATCATTATTATCTATGTACACAGTCTAGTGTTGAGATAAAACACTACACTGTTGTAGATAACAAGAAAAATGTGGAGGCAGTTCATCAGTTTATGGAAACACGTATTACAGTGGATGAATTTTGACGACAATGGTACTAATGTGTTCCTTAAACTATAGACCTCATATAGAGTGGTGTCCCCACAATGTGATTAGGTCCATGAAGTTGAGGAAAGATGGGCAGAATTACTCTATATCAACAATATGGATTTTCAAAAATCCATTGGTACCACTTTCATCAAAATCTGTCTTGAATTTTATACAGGTCTTGCTGGCGGGTGACACCATATATCCACACAATGCTTTGTTTAAATTCTAGAGAGCTTTATTTGGTGTGTAAATCAAGTTTTAAACAATAAAGCTTTATATCATTTCATGAAAGTGCCACATGGATGTGTTATTCTCCGAACCTTCAGCTACACGTGATTTGCTCGGGTTTGCGCAGAAGCATAATGCTAGGCTGTCAGGCTTGGTTTTGGGAATGCTGAACAAACATGTTTTTTTCTTAATTATTCTGATAGAGGGCTTCAACAGTGTGCAAGAAGTTGAGGAATTACTATACTCGGTCACATAAATTTTTCTTGAATGATAGTACCCGCAGATGCATACAAAATTAAAACAGCTATCGTGTATGTACGTATT
Source organism: Panulirus ornatus (assembly GCF_036320965.1). NCBI lineage: Eukaryota > Metazoa > Arthropoda > Malacostraca > Decapoda > Palinuridae > Panulirus > Panulirus ornatus. Next base: position 1,048,149 of record NC_092268.1, on the reverse strand, counting down.
GTAACCCACATATTCTAAGTTTATTATGTCAAAATCTTATTTACCCATGGATGCAAATTTCTCTTTAGTTTATTATAACAAAATCTTATTTACTCATAGATGCAATTTTCTCGCAATTAAGGTGCTTTTTTGAGAAGTACATAGATTTTTGTTTTGGTAAAAGTGATCAGCACTTTTCATCATTTGGTGATAATTTGGACTTTATGCAGCAGCCAACACAGGCTCTATTTTCATGTTGTGGAAAGTGTAATTTCATGAGTTTTTTTTTTTCTTCTTTTTAGATTCAAACAATGGAGGAAGAATTTGAAACCCGTGCCTGGGATGAGGCTCCTGATGCAGAACCTCTGGTAAGATGTAACAGCATTTGATATCATGATGATCTTGTACAGTTATTTACTGTGTTACTGTAGTGATTTGTAATCAGAGTACCTGGCACGTTGTTGATATGGAAACATAGAACATGTTTCACAGTGTTCAGAGTAATAATGCATTAGCTATTACTTTTAAGGCATAACCACACAGTGGGCGTATTGCAGTATAACTATGTGCAAGTCGATGTCATGGTAAAATATAACCTTGTCCTGACCACGGTAGAATGTGGCTGTGTATACCAGGTATTTCCATAGAAAGAATTTGCCACATATACGACTTAGTATTGTAGTAATTTATACCTGTGTATAGGGTAGAACTATTGTAGAGTTATACCATCTAGGTGTTATGAAGGTGAGATTTAACCAAATACTGGGCATGTCCATGCTGTGTATTGTACTGAATACTTGCTAAGCTGTAACCATGACTTATTATTATTATTATTATTTTGCTTTGTCGCTGTCTCCTGCGTTTGCGAGGTAGCGCAAGGAAACAGACGAAAGAAATGGCACAACCCACCCCCATACACAATGTACACACACACACACACGCTCACACACACAAATATACATACCTATACATCTCAATGTACACATATATATACACACACAGACACATACATATATACCCATGCACACAATTCACACTGTCTGCCCCTATTCATTCCCATCGCCACCTCGCCACACATGGAATACCATCTCCCTCCCCACTCATGTGTGCGAGGTAGCACTAGGAAAAGACAACAAAGACCCCATTCGTTCACACTCAGTCACCAGCTGTCACGCAATAATGCCCGAAACCACAGCCCCTTTTCCACATCCAGGCCCCACACAACTTTCCATGGTTTACCCCAGACGCTTCACATGCCCTGATTCAATCCACTGACAGCATGTCAACCCCGGTATACCACATCGATCCAATTCACTCTATTCCTTGCACGCCTTTCACCCTCCTGCATGTTCAGGCCCCGATCACTCAAAATCTTTTTCACTCCATCTTTCCACCTCCAATTTGGTCTCCCACTTCTCCTCGTTCCCTCCACCTCCGACACATATATCCTCTTGGTCAATCTTTCCTCACTCATTCTCTCCATGTGCCCAAACCATTTCAAAACACCCTCTTCTGCTCTCTCAACCACGCTCTTTTTATTCCACACATCTCTCTTACCCTTACATTACTTACTCGATCAAACCACCTCACACCACACATTGTCCTCAAACAACTCATTTCCAGCACATCCACCCTCCTGCGCACAACTCTATCCATAGCGCACGCCTCGCAACCATACAACATTGTTGGAACCACTATTCCTTCAAACATACCCATTTTTGCTTTCCGAGATAATGTTCTCGACTTCCACACATTCTTCAAGGCTCCCAGGATTTTCGCCCCCTCCCCCACCCTATGATTCACTTCCGCTTCCATGGTTCCATCCGCTGCCAGATCCACTCCCAGATATCTAAAACACTTTACTTCCTCCAGTTTTTCTCCATGCAAACTTACCTCCCAATTGACTTGACCCTCAACCCTACTGTACCTAATAACCTTGCTCTTATTCACATTTACTCTTAACTTTCTTCTTTCACACACTTTACCAAACTCAGTCACCAGCTTCTGCAGTTTCTTACATGAATCAGCCACCAGCGCTGTATCATCAGCGAACAACAACTGACTCACTTCCCAAGCTCTCTCATCCACAACAGACTGCATACTTGCCCCTCTTTCCAAAACTCTTGCATTCACCTCCCTAACAACCCCATCCATAAACAAATTAAACAACCATGGAGACATCACACACCCCTGCCGCAAACCTACATTCACTGAGAACCAATCACTTTCCTCTCTTCCTACACGTACACATGCCTTACATCCTCGATAAAAACTTTTCACTGCTTCTAACAACTTGCCTCCCACACCATATATTCTTAATACCTTCCACAGAGCATCTCTATCAACTCTATCATATGCCTTCTCCAGATCCATAAATGCTACATACAAATCCATTTGTTTTTCTAAGTATTTCTCACATACATTCTTCAAAGCAAACACCTGATGCACACATCCTCTACCACTTCTGAAACCACACTGCTCTTCCCCAATCTTATGCTCTGTACACGCCTTCACCCTCTCAATCAATACCCTCCCATATAATTTACCAGGAATACTCAACAAACTTATACCTCTGTAATTTGAGCACTCACTCTTATCCCCTTTGCCTTTGTACAATGGCACTATGGAAGCATTCCGCCAATCCTCAGGCACCTCACCATGAATCATACATACATTAAATAACCTTACCAACCAGTCAAGAATACAGTCACCCCCTTTTTTAATAAATTCCACTGCAATACCATCCAAACCTGCTGCTTTGCCGGCTTTCATCTTCCGTAAAGCTTTTACTACCTCTTCTCTATTTACCAAATAATTTTCCCTAACCCTCTCACTTTGCACACCACCTCGACCAAAACACCCTATATCTGCCACTCTATCATCAAACACATTCAACAAACCTTCAAAATACTCACTCCATCTCCTTCTCACATCACCACTACTTGTTATCACCTCCCCATTAGCCCCCTTCACTGAAGTTCCCATTTGCTCCCTTGTCTTATGCACTTTATTTACCTCCTTCCAAAACATCTTTTTATTCTCCCTGAAATTTAATGATACTCTCACCCCAACTCTCATTTTTCCTTATTTTCACCTCTTGCACCTTTCTCTTGACCTCCTGCCTCTTTCTTTTATACCTCTCCTGCTCATTTGCATTTTTTCCCTGCAAAAATCGTTCAAATGCCTCTCTCTTCTCTTTCAGTAATAATCTTACTTCTTCATCCCACCACTCACTACCCTTTCTAATCAACCCACCTCCCACGCTTCTCATGCCACAAGCATCTTTTGCGCAATCCATCACTGATTCCCTAAATACATCCCATTCCTCCCCCACTCCCCTTACTTCCATTGGTCTCACCTTTTTCCATTCTGTACTCAGTCTCTCCTGGTACTTCCTCACACAAGTCTCCTTCCCAAGCTCACTTACTCTCACCACCCTCTTCACCCCAACATTCACTCTTCTTTTCTGAAAACCCATACAAATCTTCACCTTAGCCTCCACAAGATAATGATCAGACATCCCTCCAGTTGCACCTCTCAGCAAATTAACATTAATATTAAGTAGAAGTAGTAGATAGAATTAGGTGGGAGCTTTACATAGAAGTAGTAGGCTGGAAGATCAGGCAGAGATGTTAGGTAGTAGTAGTTGGTAGGAATATTAGGGTGGTCTATTAGGGTGAGGAGAGTTATGCTATGGCCATCCCCTTGAGGGAGTTTCCAAAAGGAAAGGTCATCAGAGATATACACGTAGATAGATAGATATGACTGTTGTACTTAATTTGTTGCTTTTCCATGTCCTTTTTTATGTACCTCTTTCAGTGCACTAGGTGATAATTTCTGGTCTTGGATTGCTATGTTCGACATGGCTGTTTGTTAGTTTCTCCAAGTTCATTTATTTTAGGCTTTGATATTTTATTTTTTGATTTTCTAGCTCTTTTTAGTCTGTGTTAATTATTAATATTTATATATGGTTATTTGTTATATTTAATTGCTGTTTCCCACTGATGCGGGAAACAGACGAATAATGGCCCATCCACTCATATACACATATATACATAGACACCCATACATGCACATGTACATACACACTTATACATATATATACACAGTTACATATTAATACTTGCTTGCTTTCTTCAATTACCCGTGCCACCCCACAGGAAACAGCATCACCACCCCCCTGCGTCAGCGAGGTAGCACCAGTTAAGCAGACCAAAAAAGGCCACATTCATGTGCGAAGTGAGAGGGTTAGGGAGAATGATTTGGTAAACAGATAAGAGGGAGTGGAAGCTTTGCGGAAGATGAAAGCCGGCAAGACAGTGGTTTTGGATGGTATTGCAGTGGAATTTATTAAAAAAGGGGGTGACTGTGTTGCTGACTGGTTGGTATGTATAGTTAATGTATGTATGACTCATGGTGAGGTGCCTGAGGATTGGTGGAATGCTTGCATAGTGCCATTGTACAAAGGCAAAGGGGATAAAGGTGAGTGCTCAAATTACAGAGGTATAAATTTGTTGAGTATTCCTGGGAAATTGTATTTTATTTATTTATTTTGCTTTTTCACTGTCTCCCACATTTGCGAGGTAGCACAAGGAAACAGACGAAAGAAATGGCCCAACCCACCCCCATACACATATATATACATACACGTCCACACACGCAAATATACATACCCATACATCTCACAGTACACATATGTATACACACACAGACACATACATATATACACATGCACACAATTCACACTGCCTTTATTCATTCATATCGCCACCTCACCACACATGGAATAACACCCCCCCTCCCCCCTCATGTGTGCGAGGTAGCGCTAGGAAAAGACAACAAAAGCCCCATTCGTTCACACTCAGTCTCTAGCTGTCATGTATTAATGCCCAAAACCACAGCTCCCTTTCCACATCCAGGCCCCACACAACTTTCCATGGTTTACCCCAGACGCTTCACATGCCCTGATTCAATCCATTAACAGCATGTCTACCCTGGTATACCACATCGATCCAATTCACTCTATTCCTTGCCCGCCTTTCACCCTCCTGCATGTTCAGGCCCCGATCACTCAAAATCTTTTTCACTCCATCTTTCCACCTCCAATTTGGTCTCCCACTTCTCCTCGTTCCCTCCACCTCCGACACATATATCCTCTTTGTCAATCTTTCCTCACTCATTCTCTCCATGTGCCCAAACCATTTCAAAACACCCTCTTCTGCTCTCTCAACCACACTCTTTTTATTTCCACACATCTCTCTTACCCTTACATTACTTACTCGATCAAACCACCTCACACCACACATTGTCCTCAAACATCTCATTTCCAGCACATCCACCCTCTTGCGCACAACTCTATCCATAGCGCACGCATTGCAACCATACAACATTGTTGGAACCACTATTCCTTCAAACATACCCATTTTTGCTTTCTGAGATAATGTTCTCGACTTCCAAACATTCTTCAAGGCTCCCAGGATTTTTGCCCCCTCCCCCACCCTATGATTCACTTCCACTTCCATGGTTCCATCTGCTGCCAGATCCACTCCCAGATATCTAAAACACTTTACTTCCTCCAGTTTTTCTCTATTCAAACTTACCTCCCAATTGACTTGACCCTCAACCCTACTGTACCTAATAAACTTGCTCTTATACACATTTACTCTTAACTTTCTTCTTTCACACACTTTACCAAACTCAGCCACCAGCTTCTGCTGTTTCTGACATGAATCAGCCACCAGCGCTGTATCATCAGCGAACAACAACTGACTCACTTCCCAAGCTCTCTCATCCACAATAGACTTCATACTTGCCCCTCTTTCCAAAACTCTTCCATTCACCTCCCTAACAACCCCATCCATAAACAAATTAAACAACCATGGAGACATCACACAACCCTGCCACAAACCTACATTCACTGAGAACCAATCACTTTCCTCTCTTCCTACACATACACATGCCTTTCATCCTCGATAAAAAGTTTTCACTGCTTCTAACAACTTGCCTCCCACACCATATATTCTTAATACCTTCCACAGAGCATCTCTATCAACTCTATCATATGCTTTCTCCAGATCCATAAATGCTACATACAAATCCATTTGCTTTTCTAAGTATTTCTCACATACATTCTTCAAAGCAAACACCTGATCCACACATCCTCTACCACTTCTGAAACCACACTGCTCTTCCCCAATCTGATGCTCTATACATGCCTTCACCCTCTCAATCAATACCCTCCCATATAATTTACCAGGAATACTCAACTAACTTATACCTCTGTAATTTGAGCACTCACTCTTATCCCCTTTGCCTTTGTACAATGGCACTATGCACGCATTCCGCCAATCCTCAGGCACCTCACCATGAGTCATACATACATTAAATAACCTTACCAACCAGTCAACAATACAGTCACCCCCTTTTTTAATAAATTCCACTGCAATACCATCCAAACCTGCTGCCTTGCCGGCTTTCATCTTCCGCAAAGCTTTTACTACCTCTTCTCTGTTTACCAAATCATTTTCCCTAACCCTCTCACTTTGCACAGCACCTAGACCAAAACACCCTATATCTGCCACTCTATCATCAAACACATTCAAAAACCTTCAAAATACTCACTCCATCTCCTTCTCACGTCACCACTACTTGTTTTCACCTCCCCATTAGCGCCCTTCACTGAAGTTCCATTTACTCCCTTGTCTTACGCACTTTTATTTACCTCCTTCCAGAACATCTTTTTATTATCCTAAAATGTAAATGATATTCTCTCACCCCAACTCTCCATTTGCCTTATTTTCACCTCTTGGCACCTTTCACTTGACCTCCTGCCTCTTTCTTTTATCCATCTCCTCACTATTGCATTTTTTCCCTGCAAAATCGTTCTAATGCCTCTCTCTTCTCTTTCACTAATAATCTTTACTTCTTTCATCCCACCACTCACTACCCTTTCTAATCAACCCACCTCCCACGCTTCTCATGCCACAAGCATTCTTTTGCGCAATCCCTCACTGATTCCTAAATACCATTTCCCCTTCCTCCCCCACTCCCCTTACTTCCCTTGTTCTCACCTTTTTT
>NC_092268.1:985393-1040993 GCF_036320965.1 Panulirus ornatus | reverse complement strand
AAGAGGAGTGGTAATTGGGAATACTGGATTCAATAAGCTGCACATGGGCAAGAGTATACATGTAAGGGACTGAGCATTAACATGCATAATTGGCCTGTTGCAATTCACTGGCTTGCACAGAAAAGGTTGTTATATGCAAGTATGTTAAAGGGAGTGACAGGTGGAATGCCATTTTTTGGTGAAGTAATGTGTGAAAGTCTGTAATGAACAAATGAAGAAAAAAGTCTAAAATAAAGTAGCAAGAGGAAGAGGGTTTAGAAAAGTGGCTTGTTGTGCTGCAATACCTAGAGAAATTAAAAAATGGCACACACATAAGCTAAATAAAACCAGGGCATTGAAAGGTTTAAATACTTACATAGACAAATGATGTGTATGGCATGTGAAAGATGGGATAAAGAAGTGATACTCCTGATCCTACCCACCTAGGTATCATGAGGATTAGTGATAACTGCATACTGAGCCAGCACTTCAGTGGTTTACAAGCTGCACTCCTCCGATCCAGACAGCCGTCTTTCTTTCTGTCTCAGCCATATGTAAACTGCTGGTATTCTGTCCACAAGCATACAATCTCTCCTTGTTACACACAAAACTTTACTCATGCTACTCATTCATCAAACCCGAGATTTTCCTATGGTGAGAGCTATGCTGTAGCCCACCCTTTCGGCAAAATGGTAGGAGCAACAGACAGCAGGCAGGAGCATCAGGCAGCAGTAGGTTAGGTTAGGTTAGGTTAGGTTAGGTTAGGTTAGGTTAGGTTAGGTTAGGTTAGGTCAGGTCAGGTCACTTTTCCTATTCCTATGCCCAACTAGATTAAAACAAGACCATTATGTAGCAGAAAACCTACCACTAGTTAGCACTCCAGAGATCGTTCCTGATATGGGACTGCCAAGGGTGGTGAAGACATCCACTTCCATGTAGTTTGCATGCCAACTTTCCTGTACATTCTGATCTACACCATCTAGTAGGAACTCCCGGGTTATGCTGTCTAGCGAGTGGCCATTCACCTGCAAAGTTTAATGCTTAACCAAAAGCAACCACGTACTATTGATTATATTCTTTTACCCCAATATGTCAGAACCACTAAACTCCATTTCCTCTACTATTACTATTATTACCACTGAACACCACTAATCTACAGATATGCCTGCTACTTTGTCTAAAATTATGAAGGCCAACACGACAGTTTTTGGTTCCCAATTATGTATTAAATCATGAGCATACAGCCTTGGTTTGCTCACATACATTGACTTAAAGTGCAGGAATATACGAGTTAGCCAACTGTGCACGTGATCCATTCGATAAACAGGAAACCAAATATAGACATCCTATGTGTATAACACAACATGTTTAGTAGCCAGTATAAAGCAGTATTAGCCATATAAAGGACACCAGTTTCATACTGGTTTGCAATGCAAGAAGTATGCCTACTTGAATCCACATTTACAAAGTGATATCCCCTCAAATTCTCAAAAAAATTTCCATTGGTTTAATAATCTTTTTAACATATACTTTCCCACGAATACTCAACAAACTTATACCTCTGTAATTTGAACACTCACCTTTATCATCCCCTTTGCCTTTGTACAACAGCGCTATGCATGCATTCCACCAATCCTCAGGCACTGCACCATGAACCAAACATACACTGAATATCCTCACCAACCAGTCAACAACATGGTCACCCCCTTTTTTAATAAATTCCACTGCAATGCCATCCAAGTATATATATACAAACACAAATGTACATAAGCTCTTAAAATATATTATTCATTATAAATTTTACAATTTGTAACATTCAAAATATAACAGCAATAAACCTTGCAAAAAACATAATACATTTGAAAACAGTAATACACATGATAATATAACACCAATAAACATCATATTAATATTATTCAATTAATACACACAAGCAAATAATAAAATCATCTACAATAGTATACAATAAATGCAAATATTTCACTATATATAGCAATTACAATATACCTTATAATATGAAAGTTACACTTATGCTAATATACAAGTAAGACACATACTAACATACTACTTATAATCATATCAAACTAATACACTTAATATTCACTACAAAGGCAACTGTAATTAAACAAATAATACAGCTGAAATACAACAAATACACCTAATAGAATATACACACAATATACATATAAAAATAACACACCTATCAATATCTAAAATGGGAAACAGAAGAAGGAGTCACGCGGGGAGTGCTCATCCTCCTCGAAGGCTCAGACGGGTGTCTAAATGTGTGTACATGTAACCAAGAAGTGAAAAAAGGAGAGATAGGTAGTATGTTTGAGGAAAGGAACCTGGATGTTTTGGCTCTATAACCTCTATATGGGAAACAGAAGAAGGAGTCACGCGGGGCGTGCTCATCCTCCTCGAAGGCTCAGACTGGGGTGTCTAAATGGGTGTGGATGTAACCAAGATGTGAAAAAAGGAGAGATAGGTAGTATGTTTGAGGAAAGGAACCTGGATGTTTTGGCTCTGAGTGAAACAAAACTCAAGGGTAAAGGGGAAGAGTGGTTTGGGAATGTCTTGGGAGTAAAGTCAGGGGTTAGTGAGATGACAAGAGCAAGGGAAGAAGTAGCACTACTCCTGAAACAGGAGTTGTGTGAGTATGTGATAGAATGTAAGAAAGTAAATTCTCGATTAATATGGGTAAAACTGAAAGTTGATGGAGAGAGATGGGTGATTATTGGTGCATATGCACCTGGGCATGAGAAGAAAGATCATGAGAGGCAAGTGTTTTGGGAGCAGCTGAATGAGTGTGTTAGTGGTTTTGATGCACGAGACCGGGTTATAGTGATGGGTGATTTGAATGCAAAGGTGAGTAATGTGGCAGTTGAGGGAATAATTGGTATACATGGGGTGTTCAGTGTTGTAAATGGAAATGGTGAAGAGCTTGTAGATTTATGTGCTGAAAAAGGACTGGTGATTGGGGATACCTGGTTTAAAAAGCGAGATATAGATAAGTATACGTATGTAAGTAGGAGAGATGGCCAGAGAGCGTTATTGGATTACGTGTTAATTGACAGGCGTGCGAAAGAGAGACTTTTGGATGTTAATGTGCTGAGAGGTGCAACTCGAGGGATGTCTGATCATTATCTTGTGGAGGTTAAGGTGAAGATTTGTATGGGTTTTCAGAAAAGAAGAGTGAATGTTGGGGTGAAGAGGGTGGTGAGAGTAAGGGAGCTTGGGAAGGAGACTTGTGTGAGGAAGTACCAGGAGAGACTGAGTACAGAATGGAAAAAGGTGAGAACAATGGAAGTAAGGGGAGTGGGGGAGGAATGGGATGTATTTAGGGAATCAGTGATGGATTGCGCAAAAGATGCTTGTGGCATGAGAAGAGTGGGAGGTGGGTTGATTAGAAAGGGTAGTGAGTGGTGGGATGAAGAAGTAAGATTATTAGTGAAAGAGAAGAGAGAGGCATTTGGACGATTTTTGCAGGGAAAAAATGAAATTGAGTGGGAGATGTATAAAAGAAAGAGACAGGAGGTCAAGAGAAAGGTGCAAGAGGTGAAAAAAAGAGCAAATGAGAGTTGAGGTGAGAGAGTATCATTATATTTTAGGAAGAATGAAAAGATGTTTTGGAAGGAGGTAAATAATGTGCGTAAGACAAGGAAGCAAATGGGAACTTCAGTGAAGGGCGCAAATGGGGAGGTGATAACAAGTAGTGGTGATGTGAGAAGGAGATGGAGCGAGTATTTTGTAGGTTTGTTGAATGTGTTTGATGATAGAGTGGCAGATATAGGGTGTTTTGGTCGAGGTGGTGTGCAAAGTGAGAGGGTTAGGGAAAATGATTTGGTAAACAGAGAAGAGGTAGCAAAAGCTTTGCGGATGATGAAAGCCGGCAAGGCAGCAGGTTTGGATGGTATTGCAGTGGAATTTATTAAAAAAGGGGGTGACTGTACTGTTGACTGGTTGGTAAGGTTATTTAATGTATGTATGACTCATGGTGAGGTGCCTGAGGATTGGCGGAATGCATGCATAGTGCCACTGTACAAAGGCAAAGGGGATAAGAGTGAGTGCTCAAATTACAGAGGTATAAGTTTGTTGAGAATTCCTGGTAAATTATATGGGAGGGTATTGATTGAGAGGGTGAAGGCATGTACAGAGCATCAGATTGGGGAAGAGCAGTGTGGTTTCAGAAGTGGTAGAGGTTGTGTGGATCAGGTGTTTGCTTTGAAGAATGTATGTGAGAAATACTTAGAAAAGCAAATGGATTTGTATGTAGCATTTATGGATCTGGAGAAGGCATATGATAGAGTTGATAGAGATGCTCTGTGGAAGGTATTAAGAATATAAGGTGTGGGAGGCAAGTTGTTAGAAGCAGTGAAAAGTTTTTATCAAGGATGTAAGGCATGTGTACGTGTAGGAAGAGACGAAAGTGATTGGTTCTCAGTGAATGTTGGTTTGCGGCAGGGGTGTGTGATGTCTCCATGGTTGTTTAATTTGTTTATGGATGGGGTTGTTTGGGAGGTGAATGCAAGAGTTTTGGAAAGAGGGGCAAGTATGAAGTCTGTTGTGGATGAGAGAGCTTGGGAAGTGAGTCAGTTGTTGTTCGCTGATGAAAAAGTGCTGGTGGCTGATTCATGTGAGAAACTGCAGAAGCTGGTGACTGAGTTTGGTAAAGTGTGTGAAAGAAGAAAGTTAAGAGTAAATGTGAATAAGAGCAAGGTTATTAGGTACAGTAGGGTTGAGGGTCAAGTCAATTGGGAGGTAAGTTTGAATGGAGAAAAACTGGAGGAAGTAAAGTGTTTTAGATATCTGGGAGTGGATCTGGCAGCAGATGAAACCATGGAAGCGGAAGTGAATCATAGGGTGGGGGAGGGGGCAAAAATCCTGGGAGCCTTGAAGAATGTGTGGAAGTCGAGAACATTATCTCAGAAAGCAAAAATGGGTATGTTTGAAGGAATAGTGGTTCCAACAATGTTGTATGGTTGCGAGGCGTGGGCTATGGATAGAGTTGTGCGCAGGAGGGTGGGTGTGCTGGAAATGAGATGTTTGAGGACAATGTGTGGTGTGAGGTGGTTTGATCGAGTAAGTAATGTAAGTGTAAGAGAGATGTGTGGAAATAAAAAGAGCGTGGTTGAGAGAGCAGAAGAGGGTGTTTTGAAATGGTTTGGGCACATGGAGAGAATGAGTGAGGAAAGATTGACCAAGAGGATATATGTGTCGGAGGTGGAGGGAACAAGGAGAAGTGGGAGACCAAATTGGAGGTGGAAAGATGGAGTGAAAAAGATTTTGTGTGATCGGGGCCTGAACATGCAGGAGGGTGAAAGGAGGGCAAGGAATAGAGTGAATTGGATCGATGTGGTATACCGGGGTTGACGTGCTGTCAGTGGATTGAATCAGGGCATGTGAAGCGTCTGGGGTAATCCATGGAAAGTTGCGTGGGGCCTGGATGTGGAAAGGGAGCTGTGGTTTCGGGCATTATTGCGTGACAGCTGGAGACTGAGTGTGAATGAATGGGGCCTTTGTTGTCTTTTCCTAGTGCTACCTCGCACACATGAGGGGGGAAGGGGATGGTATTCCATGTGTGGCGAGGTGGTGATGGGAATGAATAGGGGCAGACAGTGTGAATTGTGTGCATGGGTATATATGTATGTGTCTGTGTGTGTATATATATGTGTACATTGAGATGTATAGGTATGTATATTTGCGTGTGTGGGCATGTGTGTGTGTACATTGTGTATGGGGGTGGGTTGTGCCATTTCTTTCGTCTGTTTCCTTGCGCTACCTCGCAAACGCGGGAGACAGCGACAAAGCAAAATAAAAAAAATAAATAAATCAATAATACGCTTACCATTCTAAACTAAATAAACATTAGATTATCATTTATACTCATCATTTCAAACTAATGCGCATGATCATATCATTGTAATACACTTCAACATATAACATCAATACCCATCGCAATATACAAGTAATACACCTCATAATATCAAACCATTACAATATCAAAACTTAGAACGCAATACAGCGAATGTTGTAAAATCAATTTCAACCAATACACATCATATCAATGCAATTTCACTCAGAACATACAAAATCTTTAAACTCTGAAACTTATCATTTCAAATATTACCTAATAAGCCTCATATTAAACTAATACATCTAGTAAAAAACAATCCAAATTACACAATTTATCAGTATGCATAACAAAAAACCTAACCTCCCTACTACTCGAAAGCTTCTTTAAACTTTACTTTCACTTCACACCCATCACCGACACTAAAACTGCACTAATGTCAGTCAACATGCCGAGCAACACACAACTTTTGTTCATTAATACTTCATACTATTCGCCATTTCCCGCGTTAGCAAGGTAGCGTTAAGAACAGAGGACTGGACCTTTGAGGGAATATCCTCACCTGGCCCCCTTCTCTGTTCCTTCTTTTGGAAAATTAAAAAACTGAGAGGGGAGGATTTCCAGCCCCCCACTCCCTTCCCTTTTAGTCGCCTTCTACGACACACAGGGAATACGTGGGAAGTATTCTTTCTCCCCTATCTCTTATCTTTTTTTTTTTTTTTGCTTTGTCGCTGTCTCCCGCGTTTGCGAGGTAGCGCAAGGAAACAGACGAAAGAAATGGCCCAACCCACCCCCATACACATGTATTTACATACACGTCCACACACGCAAATATACATACCTACACAGCTTTCCATGGTTTACCCCAGACGCTTCACATGCCCTGATTCAATCCACTGACAGCACGTCAACCCCGGTATACCACATCGATCCAATTCACTCTATTCCTTGCCCTCCTTTCACCCTCCTGCAGGTTCAGGCCCCAATCACACAAAATCTTTTTCACTCCATCTTTCCACCTCCAATTTGGTCTCCCACTTCTCCTTGTTCCCTCCACCTCCGACACATATATCCTCTTGGTCAATCTTTCCTCACTCATTCTCTCCATGTGCCCAAACCATTTCAAAAGACCCTCTTCTGCTCTCTCAACCATGCTCTTTTTATTTCCACACATCCCTCTTACCCTTACGTTACTTACTCGATCAAACCACCTCACACCACACATTGTCCTCAAACATCTCATTTCCAGCACATCCACCCTCCTGTGCACAACTCTATCCATAGCCCACGCCTCGCAACCATACAACATTGTTGGAAACACTATTCCTTCAAACATACCCATTTTTGCTTTCTGAGATAATGTTCTCGACTTCCACACATTCTTCAAGGCTCCCAGGATTTTTGCCCCCTCCCCCACCCTATGATCCACTTCCGCTTCCATGGTTCCATCCGCTGCCAGATCCACTCCCAGATATCTAAAACACTTTACTTCCTCCTGTTTTTCTCCATTCAAACTTACCTCCCAATTGGCTTGACCCTCAACCCTACTGTACCTAATTACCTTGCTCTTATTCACATTTACTCTTAACTTTCTTCTTTCACACACCTTACCAAACTCAGTCACCAGCTTTTGCAGTTTCTCACATGAATCAGCCACCAGCGCTGTATCATCAGCGAACAACAACTGACTCATTTCCCAAGCTCTCTCATCCACAACAGACTTCATCCTTGCCCCTCTTTCCAAAACTCTTGCATTCACCTCCCTAACAACCCCATCCATAAACAAATTAAACAACCATGGAGACATCACACACCCCTGCCACAAACCTACATACACTGAGAACCAATCACTTTCCTCTCTTCCTACACGTACACATGCCTTACATCCTCGATAAAAACTTTTCACTGCTTCTAACAACTTGCCTCCCACACCATATATTCTTAATACCTTCCACAGAGCATCTCTATCAACTCTATCATATGCCTTCTCCAGATCCATAAATGCTACATACAAATCCATTTGCTTTTCTAAGTATTTCTCACATACATTCTTCAAAGCAAACACCTGATCCACACATCCTCTACCATTTCTGAAACCACACTGCTCTTCCCCAATCTGATGCTCTGTACATGCCTTCACCCTCTCAATCAATACCCTCCCATATAATTTACCAGGAACACTCAACAAACTTATACCTCTGAAATTTGAGCACTCTCTTATCCCCTTTGCCTTTGTACAATGGCACTATGCACGCATTCCGCCAATCCTCAGGCACCTCACCATGAGACATACATACATTAAATAACCTTACCAACCAGTCAATAATACAGTCACCCCCTTTTTTAGTAAATTCCACTGCAATACCATCCAAACCTGCTGCCCTATCCCTTAATACTAAAAATTCACCTCCTATGTCAGGAAGTTACATCTCACTGCCTTATCTTCCATTATATAGGTTACAATAATAACTAACAATTAAATGTGTTATTCTTATTGTGTACATGTCCTGCATCCAAGGTCAGGTCATACAACGCTTTAATAAATCACTTTAAAAAATACAATTGTCTTACATTCATAACATTTCCCATAAGAAAAATCATCATCATTCATGCTAAATCAACACTTTCATTTATTCTCAAAACACATATACACACCTACCAATGCAACATATAAATCATTTAATAAAAAAGTACATTACTTATCCAAAAAGTATACTTGGTCAATAACCTAAACATGTCCACGTGTTGAACTTTCACACATTTGCACCTACTCAATCCCTACATCTAATCATATCAAAATATCACAACCAATATATATACTAATACAACTAATAATGATATTTTCCAATTAATATAACACAAAAGTAACACATAAAATATTCTTCTACTTCAAAAACAATAACAATCCTATGACAGCTTAATTTCTCCTTTTCAACAAGTTACATTTGAAATGCACTTATGTCAACCAACACCACAACAAACACAACTTACACCCTACATTTCAGTTAATAATAATTTACCTCCAACATAAGGTCTGATAAGGTTTCAAGAGATTAGGTGGACTTTTTATATCAAATACATAATTTTACATTCTCTGAAATCTATACATTTCACCTACAATTCATTTAATATAACCATAACCATTTTCTGGAAGGAGGTAAATAAAGTGCGTAAGACAAGGGAGCAAATGGGAACTGCAGTGAAGGGCGCAAATGGGGAGGTGATAACAAGTAGTGGTGATGTGAGAAGGAGATGGAGTGAGTATTTTGAAGGTTTGTTGAATGTGTTTGATGATAGAGTGGCAGATATAGGGTGTTTTGGTCAATGTGGTGTGCAAAGTGAGTGGGTTAGGGAAAATGATTTGGTAAACAGAGAAGAGGTAGCAAAAGATTTGCGGAAGATGAAAGCCGGCAAGGCAGCAGGTTTGGATGGTATTGCAGTGGAATCTATTAAAAAAGGGGGTGACTGTATTGTTGACTGGTTGGTAAGGTTATTTAATGTATGTATGATTCATGGTGAGGTGCCTGAGGATTGGCGGAATGCATGCATAGTGCCATTGTACAAAGGCAAAGGGGATAAGAGTGAGTGCTCAAATTACAGAGGTATAAGTTTGTTGAGTATTCCTGGTAAATTATATGGGAGAGTATTGATTGAGAGGGTGAAGGCATGTACAGAGCATCAGATTGGGGAAGAGCAGTGTGGTTTCAGAAGTGGTAGAGGATGTGTGGATCAGGAGTTTGCTTTGAAGAATGTGAGAAATACTTAGAAAAGCAAATGAATTTGTATGTAGCATTTATGGATCTGGACAAGGTATATGACAGAGTTGATAGAGATGCTCTGTGGAAGGTATTAAGAATATATAATGTGGAAGGCAAGTTGTTAGAAGCAGTGAAAAGTTTTTATCGAGGATGTAAGGCATGTGTACGTGTAGGAAGAGAGGAAAGTGATTGGTTCTCAGTGAATGTAGGTTTGCGGCAGGGGTGTGTGATGTCTCCATGGGTGTTTAATTTGTTTATGGATGGGGTTGTTAGGGAGGTGAATGCAAGAGTTTTGGAAAGAGGGGCAAGTATGAAGTCTGTTGTGGATGAGAGAGCTTGGGAAGTGAGTCAGTTCTTGTTCGCTGATGACACAGCGCTGGTGGCTGATTCATGTGAGAAACTGCAGAAGCTGGTGACTGAGTTTGGTAAAGTGTGTGAAAGAAGAAAGTTAAGAGTAAATGTGAATAAGAGCAAGGTTATTAGGTACAGTAGGGTTGAGGGTCAAGTCAATTGGGAGGTAAGTTTGAATGGAGAAAAACTGGAGGAAGTAAAGTGTTTTAGATATCTGGGAGTGGATCTGGCAGCGGATGGAACCATAGAAGCGGAAGTGAATCATAGGGTGGGGGAGGGGGCGAAAATCCTGGGAGCCTTGAAGAATGTGTGGCAGTCGAGAACATTATCTCGGAAAGCAAAAATGGGTATGTTTGAAGGAATAGTGATTCCAACAATGTTGTATGGTTGCGAGGCGTGGGCTATGGATAGAGTTGTGCGCAGGAAGGTGGATGTGCTGGATATGAGATGTTTAAGGACAATGTGTGGAGTGAGGTGGTTTGATCGTGTAAGTAATGTAAGGGTAAGAGAGATGTGTGGAAATAAAAAGAGCGTGGTTGAGAGAGCAGAAGAGGGTGTTTTGAAATGGTTTGGTCACATGGAGAGAATGAGTGAGGAAAGATTGACCAAGAGGATATATGTGTCGGAGGTGGAGGGAACGAGGAGAAGTGAGAGACCAAATTGGAGGTGGAAAGATGGAGTGAAAAAGATTTTGTGTGATCGGGGCCTGAACATGCAGGAGGGTGAAAGGAGGGCAAGGAATAGAGTGAACTGGATCGATGTGGTATACCAGGGTTGACGTGCTGTCAGTGGATTGAATCAGGGCATGTGAAGCGTCTAGGGTAAACCATGGAAAGTTGTGAGGGGCCTGGATGTGGAAAGGGAGCTGTGGTTTCGGGCATTATTGCATGACAGATAGAGACTGAGTGTGAACAAATGGGGCCTTTGTTTTCTTTTCCTAGTGCTACCTCACACACATGAGGGGGGAGGGGGATGGTATTCCATGTGTGGCGAGGTGGCGATGGGAATGAATAAAGGCAGACAGTGTGAACTGTGTGCATAGGTATATATGTGTGTGTCTGTGTGTGTATATATCAATACATACAATTAGGTTTTCTATATACACTTACTAGACACAGTTTAATTATCTCTAATGATGGTACAAGGCAAGTTTTTATATATATACTAACTAGACACACTTTAATTACTAGACACACTTTAATTATCTTTAATGATGGCACAAGGCATGTTTTTAAAAATATACTAACAAGACACTCTTTAATTATCTTTAATGATGGCACAAGGCATGTTTTTATATATATACTAACTAGACACACTTTAATTATCTTTAATGATGGTACAAGGCATGTTTTTATATATATATACTAACTAGACACACTTTAATTATCTCTAATGAGGGTACAAGGCATGTTTTTATATATATACTAACTAGACACACTTTATCTTTAATGATGGTACAAGGCATGTTTTTATATATATACTAACTAGACACACTTTATCTTTAATGATGGTACAAGGCATGTTTTTATATATATACTAACTAGACACACTTTAATTATCTCTAATGATGGCACAAGGCATGTTTTCATGTCTGCTTCAATTACATCTGTTTTTCACTAACTTCATACTCAAAACTCACATTTCCCATGATGTACACACCCCTAACTACTATGATTTTAAAACTATTCTCAAAAATTTTAATTTTAAAGTCTTCTTACGCATCTTTTAATTAACGAATACACTAGCATTGTTCATTACAAATATATTATGACAAATTAATATCTAAAATAAAATTAACTGCTGATATATATATATATATTTGCGCCCTTCAGTGAAGTTCCCATTTGCTCCCTTGTCTTACGCACTTTATTTACCTCCTTCCAGAACATCTTTTTATTCTCCCTAAAATTTAATGATACTCTCTCACCCCAACTCTCATTTGCCCTTTTTTCACCTCTTGCACCTTTCTCTTGACCTCCTGTCTCTTTCTTTTATACGTCTCCCACTCAATTTCATTTTTTCCCTGCAAAAATCGTCCAAATGCCTCTCTCTTCTCTTTCACTAATACTCTTACTTCTTCATCCCACCACTCACTACCCTTTCTAATCAACCCACCTCCCACTCTTCTCATGCCACAAGCATCTTTTGCGCAATCCATCACTGATTCCCTAAATACATCCCATTCCTCCCCCACTCCCCTTACTTCCATTGTTCTCACCTTTTTCCATTCTGTACTCAGTCTCTCCTGGTACTTCCTCACACAAGTCTCCTTCCCAAGCTCACTTACTCTCACCACCCTCTTCACCCCAACATTCACTCTTCTTTTCTGGAAACCCATACAAATCTTCACCTTAGCCTCCACAAGATAATGATCAGACATCCCTCCAGTTGCACCTCTCAGGACATTAACATCCAAAAGTCTCTCTTTCGCGCGCCTGTCAATTAACACGTAATCCAATAATGCAAATGGGGAGGTGATAACAAGTAGTGGTGATGTGAGAAGGAGATGGAGTGAGTATTTTGAAGGTTTGTTGAATGTGTTTGATGATAGAGTGGCAGATATAGGGTGTTTTGGTCGAGGTGGTGTGCAAAGTGCGAGGGTTAGGGAAAATGATTTGGTAAACAGAGAAGAAGTAGTAAAAGCTTTGCGGAAGATGAAAGCCGGCAAGGCAGCAGGTTTGGATGGTATTGCAGTGGAATTTATTAAAAAAGGGGGTGACTGTATTGTTGACTGGTTGGTAAGGTTATTTAATGTATGTATGACTCATGGTGAGGTGCCTAAGGACTGGCGGAATGCGTGCATAGTGCCATTGTACAAAGGCAAAGGGGATAAGAGTGAGTGCTCAAATTACAGAGGTATAAGTTTGTTGAGTATTCCTGGTAAATTGTATGGGAGGGTATTGATTGAGAGGGTGAAGGCATGTACAGAGCATCAGATTGGGGAAGAGCAGTGTGGTTTCAGAAGTGGTAGAGGATGTGTGGATCAGGTGTTTGCTTTGAAGAATGTATGTGAGAAATACTTAGAAAAGCAAATGGATTTGTATGTAGCATTTATGGATCTGGAGAAGGCATATGACAGAGTTGATAGAGATGCTCTGTGGAAGGTATTAAGAATATATGGTGTGGGAGGCAAGTTGTTAGAAGCAGTGAAAAGTTTTTATCGAGGATGTAAGGCATGTGTACGTGTAGGAAGAGAGGAAAGTGATTCGTTCTCAGTGAAAGTAGGTTTGCGGCAGGGGTGTGTGATGTCTCCATGGTTGTTTAATTTGTTTATGGATGGGGTTGTTAGGGAGGTGAATGCGAGAGTTTTGGAAAGAGGGGCAAGGATAAAGTCTGTTGGGGATGAGAGAGCTTGGGAAGTGAGTCAGTTGTTGTTCGCTGATGATACAGCGCTGGTGGCTGATTCATGTGAGAAACTGCAGAAGCTGGTGACTGAGTTTGGTAAAGTGTGTGAAAGAAGAAAGTTGAGAAACTGCAGAAGCTGGTGACTGAGTTTGGTAAAGTGTGTGAAAGAAGAAAATTAAGAGTAAATGTGAATAAGAGCAAGGTTATTAGGTACAGTAGGGTTGAGGGTCAAGTCAATTGGGAGGTGAGTTTGAATGGAGAAAAACTGGAGGAAGTGAAGTGTTTTAGATATCTGGGAGTGGATCTGGCAGCGGATGGAAACATGGAAGTGGAAGTGGATCATAGGGAGGGGGCGAAAATTCTGGGAGCCTTGAAGAATGTGTGGAAGTCGAGAACATTATCTCGGAAAGCAAAAATGGGTATGTTTGAAGGAATAGTGGTTCCAACAATGGTGTATGGTTGCGAGGCGTGGACTATGGATAGAGTTGTGCGCAGGAGGATGGATGTTCTGGAAATGAGATGTTTGAGGACAATGTGTGGTGTGAGGTGGTTTGATCGAGTAAGTAACGTAAGGGTGAGAGAGATGTGTGGAAATAAAAAGAGCGTGGTTGAGAAAGCAGAAGAGGGTGTTTTGAAATGGTTTGGGCACATGGAGAGAATGAGTGAGGAAAGATTGACCAAGAGGATATATGTGTCGGAGGTGGAGGGAACGAGGAGAAGAGGGAGACCAAATTGGAGGTGGAAAGATGGAGTGAAAAAGATTTTGTGTGATCGGGGCCTGAACATGCAGGAGGGTGAAAGGAGGGCAAGGAATAGAGTGAATTGGAGCGATGTGGTATACCGGGGTTGACGTGCTGTCAGTGGATTGAATCAAGGTATGTGAAGCATCTGGGGTAAACCATGGAAAGCTGTGTAGGTATGTATATTTGCGTGTGTGGACGTATGTATATACATGTGTATGGGGGTGGGTTGGGCCATTTCTTTCGTCTGTTTCCTTGCGCTACCTCGCAAACGCGGGAGACAGCGACAAAGCAAAAAAAAGTGGCGAATAGTTTGAAAAAAAAAAAAAAAAAAATATATATATATATATATATATATATATATATATATATATATTTTTTTTCATAATATTTGCCATTTCCCGCAATGGCGAGGTAGCGTTAAGAACAGAGAACTGGGCCTTAGAGGGAATATCCTCACCTGACCCCCTTCTCTGTTCCTTCTTTTGGAAAATTAAAAAAAACCAAGAGAGGGGAGGATTTCCAGCCCCCCACTCCCTCCCCTTTTAGTCGCCTTCTATGACACGCAGGGAATACGTGGGAAGTATTCTTTCTCCCCTATCCCCAGGGATAAGACACTTAGGTATATGAAAATTACAGAACAAAGAAACATTTCTAGTTATACTCACCCCGTGCTCTAACTGATGCAAGCATACAAGTTAGTAATCTTTTGCTAATTGACTCATCAATAACTGAGAGAAGACAAGCAAAAGAGACTTTGGCAGGATGGGAGGCAACGAGAGCTTTCGGTGGAGGCTGAGGTTCAGAGGTCAATAATGCAAGGAGTTCCTCACAGGGGGTAAGCATCATCCCTTCCACTCGAGTAACCTGCAGATATTTATATTCTTAATATTCTTGGTCAGAAAGGGAAAAGAAAAAAGTATGTGTTAACTACTACCAATACCACACATCATAATCTTTTGACATTTCTTTCATTCCCAGTTGTTTGCAATTCCCATTATCATCAAGGTAACGGCAGGAACCTACAAATAGAAATGGCCCCAATTGCTCACATCCATTCTCTAGCAGACATGTGTACTGCACCAAAACCAAAACTCCCCATTCATGATGAAGCCCACAGACCTCTCTGCAATTTCCCCCTGCCATTTTACATAACCAGGTTCTGTCCAATGCCAACACATTGTCCCTTGCGCCAGGGTCTCTGAAAGGATTCTTATCAGGGGGTACCAAGTTTCCTACAGGTTCCCTTCCCTTCTCCATTAGCCATCTTGTTTTTAAACACAATGCTTTTATGCCATGAGCTGTAAGGCCAAAAAGGCGTGGAGGATGAGAGAGGGGTGGAATGGAGCACTCAACTGATCTCTATTTGTGGTCTTATGCTCCAATACTCCCACCAAGATTATTATACATAAATATTGATAAAATATAAATACAAGAGCAATACAATACAAATACAAGGACAAGAGCAAAAGGAAGGAGTAGCACTACTCATGAAGCAGGAGTTCTGGGAGTATGTGATAGAGTTTAAGAAAGTAAACTCTAGATTGATATGGGTAAAAGTGAAATTGGATGGAAAAAGAGATGGGTGATTATTGGTGCCTATGAGCTTGGTCATGAGAAGAAAGATCATGAGAGGCAAGTGTTTTGAGAGCAGCTTAGTGTGTTAGCAGCTTTGATGCATGAGACTGGGTTATAGCAATGGGTGATTTGAATGCAAAGGTGAGTAATGTGGAAGTTGATGGTATAATTGGTGTACTTGGGGCGTTCGGTGTTGTAAATGGGAATGGTGAAGAGCTTGTAGATTTATGTGCTTCAGATCCATGTATGCCACATACAAATCATCCCTTTTCTTTGAGTATTTCTGACATATTCAAGGCAAACATCTGATACAAACATTCTATACCACTCCTGAAACCACAATCCTTCCCCAGTTTGATCCTCTGTGCATACCATCATCATCTAAATCATCATCACTCTTCCAAACAACTTAAGTATGTTCAACAAACTTGTGCCTCTAATTCAAACACTCGTCTTTGTCCCCTTTGCCCTAATGATATTATTACAGGCTATCTGGCAATCCTCTAGCATCTAATCATGACCCATACAAAATTGATAATCCTAGACACTTTATCAAGATCCACATACACACTGAAAATCCTAACTAACCAAAAACAAGAAAGTCACTCACTCACTCGTGAAATTCAACTGCAATACCATCCACTCAGCCTTCCCACATTTCATCATATGGAAGACTTTCACATCCTTTTTCACCAAAATCACTTGACATAACTCTCTCATTTTATGTACTAGTAACACTCACATTTGCCTTCCTATCATCAAACACATTCAACATTCCTTGAAAGCACCGATTTTATCTCTGCTTCACTTCATCTCTGCCTATTACCACTTGTCCATGTGCCTCCTTTCACATCTGATCTCTTGTTTTTGTTTTCCTTACAAGATAATACTCCTTTCACCACATTTTCTTGTTCTCACTGATTTTTGCTTATGCTCACTCACCTAATTCTAATGTGATCTCTTTTTTCTGCCCCTGAATCTTCCTCTTAACCTCCTGCCACTTTCTAGGGTACATCTTCCAATCAATCGCAATCCTTCCTTGCAAGTAACATGCATACAGCTAGCTCTCTCTCTCTCTCTCTCTCTCTCTCTCTCTCTCTCTCTCTCTCTCTCTCTCTCACTAGCAAATTAACTTGATCCCGCCACTCACCATCCACCTTAAACATGCCACACACTTCTCTTGCATGTTTAAGGTGGATGACCACCTTAAATATATATACATATATATATATATATATATATAATAAAAAAATATAAATATATATATAATATATAAATATATATATATAAATAAATATATATATATATATTTCCAGCACGTCCATCCTCCTGCGCACAACTCTATCCATAGCCCACGCCTCGCAACCATACAACATTGTTGGAACCACTATTCCTTCAAACATACCCATTTTTGCTTTCCGAGATAATGTTCTCGACTTCCACACATTCTTCAAGGCTCCCAGGATTTTCGCCCCCTCCCCCACCCTATGTTCCACTTCCGCTTCCATGGTTCCATCCGCTGCCAGATCCACTCCCAGTTATCTAAAATACTTTACAACCTCCAGTTTTTCTCCATTCAAACTTACCTCCCAATTGACTTGACCCTCAACCCTACTGTACCTAATAACCTTGCTCTTATTTACATTTACTCTTAACTTTCTTCTTTCACACACTTCACCAAACTCAGTCACCAGCTTCTGCAGTTTCTCACATGAATCTGCCACCAGCGCTGTATCATCAGTGAACAACAACTGACTCACTTCCCAAGCTCTCTCATCCACAACAGACTTCATACTTGCCCCTCTTTCCAAAACTCTTGCATTCACCTCCCTAACAACCCCATCCATAAACAAATTAAACAACCATGGAGACATCACACACCCCTGCCGCATACCTACATTCACTGAGAACCAATCACTTTCCTCTCTTCCTACACGTACACATGCCTTACATCCTCGATAAAAACTTTTCAATGCGTCTAACAACTTGCCTTCCACACCATATATTCTTAATACCTTCCACAGAGCATCTCTATCAACTCTATCATATGCCTTCTCCAGATCCAGAAATGCTACATACAAATCCATTTGCTTTTCTAAGTATTTCTCACATACATTCTTCAAAGCAAACACCTGATCCACACATCCTCTACCACTTCTGAAACCACACTGCTCTTCCCCAATCTGATGCTCTGTACATGCCTTCACCCTCTCAATCAATACCCTCCCATATAATTTACCAGGAATACTCAACAAACTTATACCTCTGTAATTTGAGCACTCACTCTTATCCCCTTTGCCTTTGTACAATGGCACTATGCAAGCATTCCGCCAATCCTCAGGCACCTCACCATGAGTCATACATACATTAAATAACCTTACCAACCAGTCAATAATACAGTCACTCCCTTTTTTAATAAATTCCACCGCAATACCATCCAAACCTGCTGCCTTCCCGGCTTTCATCTTCCACAAAGCTTTTACTACCTCTTCTCTGTTTACCAAATCATTTTCCCTAACCCTCTCACTTTGCACACCACCTCAACCAAAACACCCTATATCTACCACTCTATCATCAAACACATTCAACAAACATTAAAAATACTCACTCCATCTCCTTCTCACATCACCACTACTTGTTATCACCTCCCCATTTGCGCCCTTCACTGAAGTTCCCATTTGTTCCCTTGTCTTATGCACTTTATTTACCTCCTTCTAGAACATCTTTTTATTCTCCCTAAAATTTAATGACACTCTCTCACCCCAACTCTCATTTGCCCTCTTTTTCACCTCTTGCACCTTTCTCTTGACCTCCTGTCTCTTTCTTTTATACATCTCCCACTCAATTGCATTTTTTCCCTGCAAAAATTGTCCAAATGCCTCTCTCCTCTCTTTCACTAATAATCTTACTTCTTCATCCCACCACTCACTACCCTTTCTAATCAACCCAACTCCCACTCTTCTCATGCCACAAGCATCTTTTGCGCAATCCATCACTGATTCCCTAAATACATCCCATTCCTCCCCCACTCCCCTTACTTCCATTGTTCTCACCTTTTTCCATTCTGTACTCAGTCTCTCCTGGTACTCCCTCACACAAGTCTCCTTCCCAAGCTCACTTACTCTCACCATCCTCTTCACCCCAACATTCACTCTTCTTTTCTGAAAACCCATACAAATCTTCTTTCTGAAAACCCATACAAATCTTCACCTTAGCCTCCACAAGATAATGATCAGACATCCCTCCAGTTGCACCTCTCAGCACAATAACATCCAAAAGTCTCTCTTTCGTGTGCCTGTCAATTAACATGTAATCCAATAACGCTCTCTGGCCATCTCTCCTACTTACATACGTATACTTATGTATATCTCGCTTTTTAAACCAGGTATTCCCAATCACCAGTCCTTTTTCAGCACATAAATCTACAAGCTCTTCACCATTTCCATTTACAACACTGAACACCCCATGTTTACCAATTATTCCCTCAACTGCCACATTACTCACCTTTGCATTCAAATCACCCATCACTATAACCCGGTCTCGTGCATCAAAACCACTAACACACTCATTCACCTGCTCCCAAAACACTTGCCTCTCATGATCTTTCTTCTCATGCCCAGGTGCATATGCACCAATAATCACCCATCTCTCTCCATCAACTTTCAGTTTTACCCATATCAATCGAGAATTTACTTTCTTACATTCTACCACATACTCCCACAACTCCTGTTTCAGGAGTACTGCTACTCCTTCCCTTGCTCTTGTCCTCTCACTAACCCCTGACTTTACTCCCATGACATTCCCAAACCACTCTTCCCCTTTACCCTTGAGCTTCGTTTCACTCGGAGCCAAAACATCCAGGTTCCTTTCCTCAAACATACTACCTATCTCTCATTTTTTCACATCTTGGTTACATCCACACACAATTAGACACCCCAGTCTGAGAATTCGAGGAGGATGAGCACTCCCCGCGTGACTCCTTCTTCTGTTTCCCATTTTAGAAAGTTAAAAATACAAGGAGGGGAGGATTTCTGGCCCCCCGCTCCCAATACCTTAAATAAACTGCTGAAGTGGAATTAGGGTAGAGGCTCGCTATGATGGGTAACAAAAAATTAGTAAGAGTATAAAGGATAAGTGGCAACTGGTACAGTACCAGATATTAACAGGATATGTGGCATACATGCTGTAAATATAGCCTTTCACCAAAATATCATAAGAATATACAGCAGAGGTGGCGAGAAGACAGAGCAAGACAAGTGTCACATGCTGTTGTCAAGAGAAAATA
Source organism: Panulirus ornatus (assembly GCF_036320965.1). NCBI lineage: Eukaryota > Metazoa > Arthropoda > Malacostraca > Decapoda > Palinuridae > Panulirus > Panulirus ornatus. Next base: position 1,021,103 of record NC_092268.1, on the reverse strand, counting down.
TGAAGAACATGTATAATGTCATCTGAGATTATCTAGGCTTACCAGCATTAAGGTGATCAGCTGTGAATGCACTGACAAATGTCTTTCTACCTCTAATTACAGATGAACCACCAGAAGTCAGGACAGCTTGGTTTCTTACTTCAGACACATCTACACCATTTACCAGCACCCCTTTGCTGCCTCTACCAGAAAGGGTTGAATTTATCTTGAGATTCCTCACAGTTAAACCATTTGTGACACTTAAGTCACATTTTATTACCTGCAACACAAATGTACTGTCAAATCAAATGGTTCACTTAGGTTATATTCATATACAAAAATTGCAAATGTCATATGGATCAGAAGAGAGCAACATACCACATCTTCATTCTGAAGAACAGCCAAATGGTACAGCTCATTAATATTCACATTGTTGATGGTATCCACTTTAAGAAAACCAATGTATATATCATTAAGGAACTGTACCTTAGCTGTTGAAGAAAAAATATACCATAATTGATACAGGAAGCTTGAAAAAATATACATCATTGAAATGCTGTCCATACAGAATACTTCAGGCAGTTAAATAACTAATTATACCCCCGAAGACTGGCAAGAAATGTCTTTTTTTTTTTTTTTTTGCTTTGTCGCTGTTTCCCGCGTTTGCGAGGTAGCGCAAGGAAACAGATGAAAGAAATGGCCCAACCCACCCCCATACACATGTATATACATACGTCCACACATGCAAATATACATACCTACACAGCTTTCCATGGTTTACCCCACGTGTCCAGCTTCATCCACCAACATAATTGTGTCCATGTTAACTCCATCAATCACTGGAGCATACAAATCCTCTGGAAGATTATCAATAAAAGATATGCTGTAAATATAAAAAAATATTCTTAATACATGAAAAATAACATCATGTGGATACAGGTAATAGAGAAACTGGGTGCCTTTCGTGGGAGTTGTGTAGTTAGGCTACAAGTGTTCACTGGGAAAGTGCAGCACCAACTTAATCTTCAGCCAGTGTTGCATTATCAAAAGGTAGAAATAGTCTAGTAAGTGTCATAGAACTAGATGGGTAGGTAGTAGCTGGTAGGTGGCCACCAACCATGGAGGTAAATTACTGGTACTACCTGCTTGGGTACTGGGAAGGTTACTCACAGCTGCACAACAAGCCAGAACTTCAATAGTCGTCTAGTTTTACCGCTCTAACACAAGCAGCTAAATCTTTCTGCCTCACCCACATCTGGACTTCCAGCATTCGGTCCACAATCATACAATCTACTTGTCACATAACATTTGACAACACAGACAATTCAGTCTTCATAACTAGATTTATGCAATAACCGCTATGCACTATCCCTATCTTTTGGCAAAATGGTAGGGGTAATTGATAGGAGTTAAAATGAACAATAGGAAGGAGCATTAGGTGTAAGTAGTAGGGTGAAAAATAATGGAAGAACATTAGGTATACACATTACATGTATATGGTAAGAACAGCAGGTAGGAACCTCTGAAAACACTGCGCTATCTAGAGTTGCCCTCTGCCAGTAGCCTGTTAAGGACAAGACACTAAACAGATAAGAAGTGGCTCTGGAATTCACCAGTCATAGAGACTTTATCCACGGCCACCCCCTTCAGGGAGTTCCCAAAAGGCACAGGCATCAGATTTATTTTTTTTTTTTTTTTTTTTTTTTTTTTTTTGTCGCTGTCTCCCGCGTTTGCGAGGTAGCGCAAGGAAACAGACGAAAGAAATGGCCCAACCCCCCCCCCCATACACATGTACATACACACGTCCACACACGCAAATATACATACCTACACAGCTTTCCATGGTTTACCCCAGACGCTTCACATGCCTTGCTTCAATCCACTGACAGCACGTCAACCCCTGTATACCACATGACTCCAATTCACTCTATTTCTTGCCCTCCTTTCACCCTCCTGCATGTTCAGGCCCCGATCACACAAAATCTTTTTCACTCCATCTTTCCACCTCCAATTTGGTCTCCCTCTTCTCCTCGTTCCCTCCACCTCCGACACATATATCCTCTTGGTCAATCTCTCCTCACTCATTCTCTCCATGTGCCCAAACCATTTCAAAACACCCTCTTCTGCTCTCTCAACCACGCTCTTTTTATTTCCACACATCTCTCTTACCCTTACGTTACTTACTCGATCAAACCACCTCACACCACACATTGTCCTCAAACATCTCATTTCCAGCACATCCATCCTCCTGCGCACATCTCTATCCATAGCCCACGCCTCGCAACCATACAACATTGTTGGAACCACTATTCCCTCAAACATACCCATTTTTGCTTTCCGAGATAATGTTCTCGACTTCCACACATTTTTCAAGGCTCCCAAAATTTTCGCCCCCTCCCCCACCCTATGATCCACTTCCGCTTCCATGGTTCCATCCGCTGACAGATCCACTCCCAGATATCTAAAACACTTCACTTCCTCCAGTTTTTCTCCATTCAAACTCACCTCCCAATTGACTTGACCCTCACCCCTACTGTACCTAATAACCTTGCTCTTATTCACATTTACTCTCAACTTTCTTCTTCCACACACTTTACCAAACTCAGTCACCAGCTTCTGCAGTTTCTCACATGAATCAGCCACCAGCGCTGTATCATCAGCGAACAACAACTGACTCACTTCCCAAGCTCTCTCATCCCCAACAGACTTCATACTTGCCCCTCTTTCCAGGACTCTTGCATTTACCTCCCTTACAACCCCATCCATAAACAGATTTATTTATTTATTATTTATTTATTTTGCTATGTCGCTGTCTCCCGCGTTAGCGAGGTAGCGCAAGGAAACAGATGAAAGAATGGCCAAACCCGTCCACATACACATGTATATACACACACGTCCACACACGCACAATATGCATACCTATACATCTCAATGTACACATATATATACACACACAGACATATACATATATACACATGTACATAATTCATACTGTCTGAATTTATTTGTTCTCATTGCCACCTCGCCACACATGGAATAACCACCACCTCCCCCCTCATGTGTGCGAGGTAGCACTAGGAAAAACACCAAAGGCCCCATTCATTCACACTCAGTCTCTAGCTGTCATGTAATAATGCACCGAAACCACAGCTCCCTTTCCACATCCAGGCCCCACACAACTTTCCATGGTTTACCCCAAACGCTTCACATGCCCTGGCTCAATCCATTGACAGCACGTCGACCCCAGTATACCACATCATTCCATTTCACTCTATTCCTTGCACGCCTTTCACCCTCCTGCATGTTCAGGCCCCGATCACTCAAAATCTTTTCACTCCATCTTTCCACCTCCAATTTGGTCTCCCCCTTCTCCTCGTTCCCTCCACCTCTGATACATATATCCTCTTGGTCAATCTCTCCCCACTCATTCTCTCCATGTGACCAAACCATTTCAAAACACCCTCTTCTGCTCTCTCAACCACACTCTTTTTATTTCCACAAATCTCTCTCACCCTTACATTACTTACTCGATCAAACCACCTCACACCACATATTGTCCTCAAACATCTCATTTCTAGCACATCCACCCTCCTGCACACAACTCTATCCATAGCCCACGCCTCGCAACCATACAAAATTGTTGGAACTACTATTCCTTAAAACATACCCATTTTTGCTTTCCGAGATAATGTTCTCAACTTCCAAACATTCTTCAAGGCTCCCAGAATTTTCGCCCCCTCCCCCACCCTATGATTCACTTCCGCTTCCATGGTTCCATCCGCTGCCAGATCTACTCCCAGATATCTAAAACACTTTACTTCCTCCAGTTTTTCTCCATTCAAACTTACCTCCCAATTGACTTGACCCTCAACCCTACTGTACCCAATAACCTTGCTCTTATTCACATTTACTCTTAACTTTCTTCTTTCACACACTTTACCAAACTCAGTCACCATCTTCTGCAGTTTCTTACATGAATCAGCCACCAGCGCTGTATCATCAGCGAACAAGAACTGACTCACTTCCCAAGCTCTCTCATCCACAACAGACTGCATACTTGCCCCTCTTTCCAAAACTCTTGCATTCACCTCCCTAACAACCCCATCCATAAACAAATATAAACAACCATGGAGACATCACACACCCCTGCCGCAAACCTACATTCACTGAGAACCAATCACTTTCCTCTCTTCCTACTCGTACACATGCCTTACATCCTCGATAAAAACTTTTCACTGCTTCTAACAACTTGCCTTCCACACCATATATTCTTAAAACCTTCCACAGAGCATCTCTATCAACTCTATCATATGCCTTCTCCAGATCCATAAATGCTACATTCAAATCCATTTGTTTTTCTAAGTATTTCTCGCATACATTCTTCAGGTGGATCAGGTGTTTGCTTTGAAGAATGTATGCGAGAAACACTTAGAAAAACAAATGGATTTGTATGTAGCATTTATGGATCTGGAGAAGGGATATGATAGAGTTGATAGAGATGCTCTGTGGAAGGTATCAAGATTATATGGTGTGGGAGGCAAGTTGTTAGAAGCAGTGAAAAGTTTTTATCGAGGATGTAAGGCATGTGTACGAGTAGGAAGAGAGGAAAGTGATTGGTTCTCAGTAAATGTAGGTTTGCGGCAGGGGTGTGTGATGTCTCCATGGTTGTTTAATTTGTTTATGGATGGGGTTGTTAGGGAGGTGAATGCAAGAGTTTTGGAAAGAGGGGCAAGTATGAAGTCTGTTGTGGATGAGAGAGCTTGGGAAGTGAGTCAGTTGTTGTTCGCTGATGATACAGCGCTGGTGGCTGATTCATGTAAGAAACTGCAGAAGCTGGTGACTGAGTTTGGTAAAGTGTGTGAAAGAAGAAAGTTAAGAGTAAATGTGAATAAGAGCAAGGTTATTAGGTACAGTAGGGTTGAGGGTCAAGTCAATTGGGAGGTAAGTTTGAATGGAGAAAAACTGGAGGAAGTAAAGTGTTTTAGATATCTGGGAGTGGATCTGGCAGCGGATGGAACCATGGAAGCGGAAGTGAATCAGAGGGTGGGGGAGGGGGCAAAAATCCTGGGAGCCTTGAAGAATGTGTGGAAGTCGAGAACATTATCTCGGAAAGCAAAAATGGGTATGTTTGAGGGAATAGTAGTTCCAACAATGTTGTATGGTTGCGAGGCGTGGGCTATGGATAGAGTTGTGCGCAGGAGGGTGGGTGTGCTGGAAATGAGATGTTTGAGGACAATGTGTGGTGTGAGGTGGTTTGATCGAGTAAGAAATGTAAGGGTAAGAGAGATGTGTGGAAACAAAAAGAGCGTGGTTAAGAGAGCAGAAGAGGATGTTTCGAAATGGTTTGGGCACATGGAGAGAATGAGTGAGTGTGAACGAACGGGGCCTTTGTTGTCTTTTCCTAGTGCTACCTTGCACACATGAGGGGGGAGGGGGATGGTATTCCATGTGTGGCGAGGTGGCAATGGGAATGAGTAAAGGCAGACAGTGTGAATTGTGTGCATGGGTATATATGTATGTGTCTGTGTGTGTATATATATGTGTACATTGAGATGTACAGGTATGTACATTTGCGTGTGTGGACGTGTATGTATATACATTGTGTATGGGGGTGGGTTGGGCCATTTCTTTTGTCTGTTTCCTTGCACTACCTCGCAAACGCGGGAGACAGCGACAAAGCAAAATAAAAAAAAATAAAAAATAACATTCTTCAAAGCAAACACCTGATCCACACATCCTCTACCACTTCTGAGACCACACTGCTCTTCCCCAATCTGATGCTCTGTACATGCCTTCACCCTCTCAATCAATACCCTCCCATATACTTTACCAGGAATACTCAACAAACTTATACCTCTGTAATTTGAGCACTCACTCTTATCCCCTTTGCCTTTGTACAATGGCACTATGCAAACATTCCGCCAATCCTCAGGCACCTCACCATGAATCATACATACATTAAATAACCTTACCAACCAGTCAACAATACAGTCACACCCTTTTTTAATAAAGACAAGGGAGCAAATGGGAACTTCAGTGAAGGGGGCAAATGGGGAGGTGATAACAAGTAGTGGTGATGTGAGAAGGAGATGGAGTGAGTATTTTGAAGGTTTGTTGAATGTGTTTGATGATAGAGTGGCAGATGTGGGGTGTCTTCATCGAGGTGGTGTGCAAAGTGAGAGGGTTAGGGAAAATGATTTGGTAAATAGAGAATGATTTGGTAAATAGAGAAGAGGTAGTAAAAGCTTTACGGAAGATGAAAGCCGGCAAAGCAGCAGGTTTGGATGGCATTGCAGTGGAATTTATTAAAAAAGGGGGTGACTGTATTGTTGACTGGTTGGTAAGGTTATTTAATATGTGTATGATTCATGGTGAGGTGCCTGAGGATTGGCGGAATGCTTGCATAGTGCCACTGTACAAAGGCAAAGGGGATAAGAGTGAGTGCTCAAATTAAAGAGGTATAAGTTTGTTGAGTATTCCTGGTAAATTATATGGGAGGGTATTGATTGAGAGGGTGAAGGCATGTACAGAGCATCAGATTGGGGAAGAGCAGTGTGGTTTCAGAAGTGGTAGAGGATGTGTGGATCAGGTGTTTGCTTTGAAGAATGTATGCGAGAAATACTTAGAAAAACAAATGGATTTGTATGTAGCATTTATGGATCTGGAGAAGGTATATGATAGAGCTGATAGAGATGCTCTGTGGAAGGTATTAAGAATATATGGTGTGTGAGGCAAGTTGTTAGAAGCAGTGAAAAGTTTTTATCGAGGATGTAAGGCATGTGTTCATGTAGGAAGAGAGGAAAGTGATTGGTTCTCAGTGAATGTAGGTTTGCGGCAGGGGTGTGTGATGTCTCCATGGTTGTTTAATTTGTTTATGGATGGGGTTGTTAGGGAGGTGAATGCAAGAGTTTTGGAAAGAGGGGCAAGTATGCAGTCTGTTGTGGATGAGAGAGCTTGGGAAGTGAGTCAGTTCTTGTTCGCTGATGATACAGCGCTGGTGGATGATTCATGTAAGAAACTGCAGAAGCTGGTGACTGAGTTTGGTAAAGTGTGTGAAAGAAGAAAGTTAAGAGTAAATGTGAATAAGAGCAAGGTTATTAAGTACAGTAGGGTTGAGGGTCAAGTAAATTGGGAGGTAAGTTCGAATGGAGAAAAGCTGGAGGAAGTGAAGTGTTTCAGATATCTGGGAGTGGATCTGGCAGCGGATGGAACCATGGAAGCGGAAGTGAATCATAGGGTGGGGGAGGGGGCGAAAATTTCTGGGAGCCCTGAAGAATGTTTGGAAGTCGAGAACATTATCTCGGAAAGCAAAAATGGGTATGTTTGAGGGAATAGTGGTTCCAACAATGTTGTATGGTTGCGAGGCGTGGGCTATGGATAGAGTTGTGCGCAGGAGGGTGGATGTGCTGGAAATGAGATGTTTGAGGACAATATGTGGTGTGAGGTGGTTTGATCGAGTAAGCAATGTAAGGGTGAGAGAGATGTGTGGAAATAAAAAGAGTGTGGTTGAGAGAGCAGAAGAGGGTGTTTTGAAATGGTTTGGTCAAATGGAGAGAATGAGTGGGGAAAGATTGACCAAGAGGATATATGTGTCAAAGGTAGAGGGAACGAGGAGAAGTGGGAGACCAAATTGGAGGTGGAAAGATGGAGTGAAAAGATTTTGAGTGATCGGGGCCTGAACATGCAGGAGGGTGAAAGGCGTGCGAGGAATAGAGTGAATTGGAACGATGTGGTATACCGGGGTCGACGTGCTGTCAATGGATTGAACCAGGGCATGTGAAGCGTCTGGGGTAAACCATGCAAAGGTGTGGGGCCTGGATGTGGAAAGGGAGCTGTGGTTTCGGTGCATTATTACATGACAGCTAGAGACTGAGTGTGAACAAATGGGGCCTTTGGTGTTTTTCCTAGCGCTACCTCGCACACATGAGGGGGGAGGGGGTTGTTATTCCATGTGTGGCGAGGTGGCGATGGGAACAAATAAAGGCAGACAGTATGAATTATGTACATGTGTATATATATGTATATGTCTGTGTGTGTATATATATGTGTACATTGAGATGTATAGGTATGTATATTGTGCATGGGTGGACATGTATGTATATACATGTGTATGTGGGCGGGTTGGGCCATTCTTTCGTCTGTTTCCTTGTGCTACCTCGCTAACGCGGGAGACAGCGACAAAGCAAAATAAATAAATATATCCACTGCAATACCATCCAAACCTGCTGCTTTGCCGGCTTTCATCTTCCGTAAAGCTTTTACTACTTCTTCTCTATTTACCAAATCATTTTCCCTAACCCTCTCACTTTGCACACCACCTCGACCAAGACACCCCACATCTGCCACTCTATCATCAAACACATTCAACAAACCTTCAAAATACTCACTCCATCTCCTTCTCACATCACCACTACTTGTCATCACCTCCCCATTAGCCCCCTTCACTGAAGTTCCCATTTGCTCCCTTGTCTTACGCACTTTATTTACCTCCTTCCAAAACATCTTTTTATTCTCCCTGAAAATTAATGATACTCTCACCCCAACTCTCATTTGCCCTCTTTTTCACCTCTTGCACCTTATTGAGAGAAATGTAAATGAATATAGTTAAAGCATGTCTATTTCTAAACTCCGTATCTTTTATTTTTCTGCATTTCCTTAGGTATAGGTTCCTCTCTGGTCATTCCACCAAAGCAATAGTTGTTGCAACTTCTCACTCCGATTCCACCAACAATGGTGTTCCTCAGGATTGTGTCATCACCCAAAAACTCTCTCCCATCTATAAATGATCTTTCCTCTATTCCAAACAATATTCAATTTTATGCTGATGATTTCACTTGCATACTTCAACTTGATTTCCCTACCTTTGGTCTACTAATACTTATTTTCTTTCTCATACTTAACATATATCCTTTCAATTAACACCTTTGCAGCAACTGTGCTAAATTTAAACCTTTTCCTGTATCTAAGTCATTCTTTTCATTTATTCCATTTCAAAATGCCATAATTCAACACTGTAATAATATAAACATGTTGATCATAAGCATTTCCTCAAGTATAATCTGGAAACACCACAATCATCATTGCAAAGTCTGCTTCCCAAAGGATAGTGGTATGTTATGGGTGCTGCAATTATCATCAAGTAGGTTTAATAGCTATCTATATTTATTTATTTTGCTTTGTCGCTGTCTCCCGCGTTTGCGAGGTAGCGCAAGGAAACAGACGAAAGAAATGGCCCAACCCACCCCCATACACAATGTATATACACACACACGTCCACACACGCAAATATACATACCTATACATCTCAATGTACACATATATATACATACACAGACACATACATATATACCCATGCACACAATTCACACTGTCTGCCCCCATTCACTCCCATCGCCACCTCGCCACACATGGAATACCATCCCCCTCCCCCCCCTCATGTGTGCAAGGTAGCACTAGGAAAAGACAACAAAGGCCCCATTCGTTCACACTCAGTCTCTGGCTGCCACGCAATAATGCCCGAAACCACAGCTCCCTTTCCACATCCAGGCCCCACACAACTTTCCATGGTTTACCCCAGACGCTTCACATGCCCTGATTCAATCCACTGACAAAACGTCAACCCCGGAATACCAAATTGATCCAATTCACTCTCTTCCTTGCCCTCCTTTCACCCTCCTGCATGTTCAGGCCTCGATCACACAAAATCTTTTTCACTCCATCTTTCCACCTCCAATTCGGTCTCCCACTTCTCCTCGTTCCCTCCACCTCCGACACATATATCCTCTTGGTCAATCTTTCCTCACTCATTCTCTCCATGTGCCCAAACCATTTCAAAACACACTCTTCTGCTCTCTCAACCATGCTCTTTTTATTTCCACACATCTCTCTTACCCTTACATTACTTACTCGATCAAACCACCTCACACCACACATTGTCCTCAAACATCTCATTTCCAGCACATCCACCCTCCTGCGCACAACTCTATCCATAGCCCATGCCGCGCAACCATACAAAATTGTCGGAACCACTATTCCTTCAAACTATGGGCCTTTTATATGCCACAGTATGGAGTACTAATCACAAACTGGGGTGGTTTTACATCCATGGATATTAACAAGAGTGGAATCAGTGGAGTCAGTTTTCCTGGCATCACCTGTCTTCAACCATTCCCTTCTGTATGCCACAATACTGCATTGCCTTCATCAGTTATTTTGACCAAACAATAACAAGGTTAACTTTTGAATCTAATAATTTGTGCATAAATCTTACTTCATACCTTGATGAATACACTCTCTATGATGATATATGCTCAACTACATTTTTTCCAACTCTTTAGTTAGGTTGCTTGTGATGGAATCATACTTCAACTGGGAATTTAAATCTGCAAAATACCAAAGCCACAGTCATGGTGTGAAGCACCATCCTAATTAGCTCAGCAATAATGGAAGCAGTTAATGTGATAGTCCAGTATTGCAGTAAAGACTAGAATTTATTTCCAGAACTTACCCTAGCACAGACTATGATGAGGGTCAAGAAAATACACCAAATACTGTACATTCTGCAGTGAACAATGATAACAGGCAACAGAGATATTATTCCCTTGGTAAAAGCTGCAAGTGCCTACACACGTAGGTCATATTTCATGCATGCTATTACATGGTAAGGTCAGGCCACAGAATTTTTTTAAAAATTAAAAGATCACTGATGCACAGATTATGATTTATATTACACATACTTGCAATGATGTCACCAGTGAAGGTTTATATGCTGTCGATGACCTGTTCACCTGACCGCCTTAGAATTCTTGCAGCAAGTGTGCTTACATCAATATCATTTATCTCTGTGGGATTGAAGTTCCCTCCAATGTACAGAGGCTCTGTGAAAATCTTGTGACCAAAGATTTTTCCACTGTAGTCTTTTTGAACCACCTGTTGGAAACAAATTGTTACTAGTTACAATGTACATTCAGTCATGTTAGATTATTGTATATATTTAGAATTCAGATGCTTACATTGTTGAGATGCTCAATCCGATCTTCTCCACTGACTTCATCAACCAATCAATCTTTCTCCATGAAATGTAACGAGTACAAAAAATACAATTTATTTCAAAAGGAAAGAAATACCTTAAGATATACTGTACTGCAATGTTACATGCAGTTCTACTTATGCCTACTTTTAACAGTACCCTGGGTACAAAACTAAAAATCCTTTATCTTCAAATTACTGTCCACATCTAAATTCTAAGCAAAGCCCATAAAAATTATTTTTGAAAAGGTACTGTTTAGGAGGACAAGCTAGGAGCAATGAATATGCAAGGACAGTGTAATGGCAACTTCCCTGTTGTCTTTCCTAAGCAGTCTTGTTAGTAATCAAGAACTATTCTATAAATACATAATGCCTGCATTATTTTCACAGCCCAACTCCTTTTCTTAAAAAAAAAAAAAAAAAAAAGGGAGAGAAGGCCAAGAGTGTCATCATGTGTGTACAACTATAACCAATAAAGCTTCTAGCATCAAGTAAGATAATCCTTGCACTGACCCTATTCTACCACCTTGCCTAAGCAACTCGCCCCCATCCCAAGCTCGCCTTCATTTAACATTGATATCACTTTTTATTTATTTATTTATTTTGCTTTGTCGCTGTCTCCTGCGTTTGCGAGGTAGCGCAAGGAAACAGACGAAAGAAATGGCCCAACCCACCCCCATACACAATATATATACATACACGTCCACACACGCAAACATACATACCTGTACATCTCAATGTACACATATATATACACACACAGACACATACATATATACCCATGCATACAATTCACACTGTCTGCCTTTATTTGTTCCCATCGCCACCTCACCACACATGGAATACCATCCCCCTCCCCCCTCATATGTGCGAGGTAGCACTAGGAAAAGACAACAAAGGCCCCATTCGTTCACACTCAGTCTCTAGCTGTCATGCAATAATGCCCGAAACCACAGCTCCCTTTCCACATCCAGGCCCCACACAACTTTCCATGGTTTACCCCAGACGCTTCACATGCCCTGATTCAATCCACTGACAGCACGTCAACCCCAGTACACTACATCGATCCAATTCACTCTATTGCTTGCCCGCCTTTCACCCTCCTGCATGTTCAGGCCCTGATCACACAAAATCTTTTTCGCTCCATCTTTCCACCTCCAATTTGGTCTCACATTTCTCCTCGTTCCCTCCACCTCTGACACATATATCTTATTGGTCAACCTTTCCTCACTCATTCTCTCCATGTGCCCAAGCCATTTCAAAACACCCTCTTCTGCTCTCTCAACCACGCTCTTTTTATTTGCACACATCTCTCTTACCCTTACATTACTTACTCGATCAAACCACCTCACGCCACATATTTTCCTCACACATCTCATTTCCAGCACATTCACCCTCCTGTGCACAAATCTATCCATAGCCCACGCCTCGCAACCATACAACATTGTTGGAACCACTATTCCTTCAAACATACCCATTTTTGCTTTCTGAGATAATGTTTTCAACTTCCACACATTCTTCATGGCTCCCAGGATTTTCGCCCCCTCCCCCACCCTATGATTCACTTCCGCTTCCATGGTTCCATCCGCTGCCAGATCCACTCCCAGATATCTAAAACACTACTTCCTCCAGTTTTTCTCCATTCAAACTTACCTCCCAATTGACTTGACCCTCAACCCTACTGTACCTAATAACCTTACTCTTATTTACATTTACTCTTAACTTTCTTCTTTCACACACTTTACCAAACTCAGTCACCAGCTTCTGCAGTTTCTCACATGAATCAGCCACCAGCGCTGTATCATCAGCAAACAACAACTGACTCACTTCCCAAGTTCTCTCATTCACAACAGACTTCATACTTGCCCCTCTTTCCAAAACTCTTGCATTCACCTCCCTAACAACCCCATCCATAAACAAATTAAACAACCATGGAGACATCATACACCACTGCCGCAAACCTACATTCACTGAGAACCAATCACTTTCCTCTCTTCCTACACGTACACATGCCTTACATCCTCGATAAAAACTTTTCACTGCTTCTAACAACTTGCCTCCCACACCATATATTCTTAATACCTTCCACAGAGCATCTCTATCAACTATCATATGCCTTCTCCAGATCCATAAATGCTACATACAAATCCATTTGCTTTTCTAAGTATTTCTCACATACATTCTTCAAAGCAAACACCTGATCCACACATCCTTTACCACTTCTGAAACCACACTGCTCTTCCCAATCTGATGCTCTGTACATGCCTTCACCCTCTCAATCAATACCCTCCCATATAATTTACCAGGAATACTCAACAAACTTATACCTCTGTAATTTGAGCACTCACTCTTATCCCCTTTGCCTTTGTACAATGGCACTATGCAAGCATTCCGCCAATCCTCAGGCACCTCACCATGAGTCACACATACATTAAGTAACCTTACTAACCAGTCAACAATACAGTCACCCCCTTTTTTCATAGATTCCACTGCAATACCATCCAAACCTGCTGCCTTGCCGGCTTTCATCTTACACAAAGCTTTTACTACCTCTTCTCTGTTTACCAAATCATTTTCCCTAACCCTCTCACTTTGCACACCACCTCGACAAAAACACCCTATCTGCCACTCTATCATCAAACACATTCAACAAACCTTCAAAATACTTGCTCCATCTCCTTCTTACATCACCACCACTTGCTATCACCTCCCCATTTGTGCCCTTCACTGAAGTTCCCATTTGCTTCCTTGTCTTAAGCACTTTATTTACCTCCTTCCAGAACATCTTTTTATTCTCCCTAAAATTTAATGATACTCTCTCACCCCAACTCTCATTTGCCCTCTTTTTCACCTCTTGCACCTTTCTCTTGACCTCCTGCCTCTTTCTTTTATACATCTCCCACTCAATTGCAATTTTTCCCTGCAAAAATCGTCCAAATGCCTCTCTCTTCTCTTTCACCAATAATCTTACTTCTTCATCCTACCACTCACTACCCTTTCTAATCAACCCACCTCCCACGCTTCTCATGCCACAAGCATCTTTTGCGCAATCCATCACAGATTCCCTAAATACATCCCATTCCTCCCCCACTCCCCTTACTTCCATTGTTCTCACCTTTTTCCATTCTGAACTCAGTCTCTCCTGGTACTTCCTCACACACGTCTCCTTCCCAAGCTCACTTACTCTCACCACCCTCTTCACCCCAACATTCACTCTTCTTTTCTGAAAACCCATACAAATCTTCACCTTAGCCTCCACAAGATAATGATCAGACATCCCTCCAGTTGCACCTCGCAGCACACTTTTATGGTTAGAAAATATTAGGAAATAGTGGAACATTCCTCCAGAAAAATTAGGAGGTTCCTTATCCCGTTCCTATGCCCAACTAGATCAAAACAAGACCATTATGTAGCAGAAAACCTACCACTAGTTAGCACTCCAGAGATCGTTCCTGCTATGGGACTTCCACGGGTGGTGAAGACATCCACTTCCATGTAGTTTGCACGCCAACTTTCCTATACATTCTGATCTACACCATCTAGTAGGAACTCCCGGGTTATGCTGTCTAGCGAGTGGCCATTCACCTGCAAAGTGAAATGCTTAACCAAAAGCAACCAGATACTATTGATTATATTCCTTTACCTTTCCAACTGGAGGGATGTCTGATCATTATCTTGTGGAGGCTAAGGTGAAGATTTGTATGGGTTTTCAGAAGAGAAGAGTGAATGTTGGGGTGAAGAGGGTGGTGAGAGTAAGTGAGCTTGGGAAGGAGACTTGTGTGAGGAAGTACCAGGAGAGACTGAGTACAGAATGGAAAAAGGTGAGAACAATGGAAGTAAGGGGAGTGGGGGAGGAATGGGATGTATTTAGGGAATCAGTGATGGATTGTGCAAAAGATGCTTGTGGCATGAGAAGAGTGGGAGGTGGGTTGATTAGAAAGGGTTGTGAGTGGTGGGATGAAGAAGTAAGATTATTAGTGAAAGAGAAGAGAGAGGCATTTGGACGATTTTTGCAGGGAAAAAATGCAATTGAGTGGGAGATCTATAAAAGAAAGAGACAGGAGGTCAAGAGAAAGGTGCAAGAGGTGAAAAAGAGGGCAAATGAGAGTTGGGGTGAGAGAGTATCATTAAATTTTAGGGAGAATAAAAAGATGTTCTGGAAGGAGGTAAATAAAGTGCGTAAGACAAGGAAGCAAATGGGAACTTCAGTGAAGGGCGCAAATGGGGAGGTGATAACAAGTGGTGGTGATGTGAGAAGGAGATGGAGTGAGTATTTTGAAGGTTTGTTGAATGTGTCTGATGATAGAGTGGCAGATATAGGGTGTTTTGGTCAAGGTGGTGTGCAAAGAGAGAGGGTTAGGGAAAATGATTTGGTAAACAGAGAAGAGGTAGTAAAAGCCTTGCAGAAGATGAAAGCCAGCAAGGCAGCAGGTTTGGATGGTATTGCAGTGGAATTTATTAAAAAAGGGGGTGACTGTATTGTTGACTGGTTGGTAAGGTTATTTAATGTATGTATGACTCATGGTGAGGTGCCTGAGGATTGGCGGAATGCGTGCATAGTGCCATTGTACAAAGGCAAAGGGGATAAGAGTGAGTGCTCAAATTACAGAGGCATAAGTTTGTTGAGTATTCCTGGTAAATTATATGGGAGGGTATTGATTGAGAGGGTGAAGGCATGTACAGAGCATCAGATTGGGGAATAGCAGTGTGGTTTCAGAAGTGGTAGAGGATGTGTGGATCAGGTGTTTGCTTTGAAGAATGTATGTGAGAAATAGAAAAGCAAATGGATTTGTATGTAGCATTTATGGATCTGGAGAAGGCATATGATAAGAGTTGATAGAGATTCTCTGTGGAAGGTATTAAGAATATATGGTGTGGGAGGCAAGTTGTTAGAAGCAGTGAAAAGTTTTTATCGAGGATGTAAGGCATGTGTACGTGTAGGAAGAGAGGAAAGTGATTGGTTCTCAGTGAATGTAGGTTTGCGGCAGGGGTGTGTGATGTCTCCATGGTTGTTTAATTTGGTTATGGATGGGGTTTTTAGGGAGGTGAATGCAAGAGTTTTGGAAAGAGGGGCAAGTATGAAGTCTGTTGTGGATGAGAGAGCTTGGGAAATGAGTCAGTTGTTGTTCGCTGATGATATAGCCCTGGTTGCTGATTCATGTGAGAAACTGCAGAAGCTGGTGACTGAGTTTGGTAAAGTGTGTGAAAGAAGAAAGTTAAAAGTAAATGTGAATAAGAGCAAGGTTATTAGGTACAGTAGGGTTGAGGGTCAAGTCAATTGGGAGGTAAGTTTGAATGGAGAAAAATTGGAGGAAGTAAAGTGTTTTAGATATCTGGGAGTGGATCTGGCAGCAGATGGAACCATGGAAGCGGAAGTGAATCATAGGGTGGGGGAGGGGGTGAAAATCCTGGGAGCCTTGAAGAATGTGTGGAAGTCGAGAACATTATCTCGGAAAGCAAAAATGGGTATGTTTGAAGGAATAGTGGTTCCAACAATGTTGTATGGTTGCGAGGCGTGGGCTATGGATAGAGTTGTGCGCAGGAGGGTGGGTGTGCTGGAAATGAGATGTTTGAGGACAATGTGTGGTGTGAGTTGGTTTGATCGAGTAACTAATGTAAGGGTAAGAGAGATGTGTGGAAATAAAAAGTGTGGTTGAGAGAGCAGAAGAGGGTGTTTTGAAATGGTTTGGTCACATGGAGAGAATGAGTGAGGAAAGATTGACCAAGAGGATAATGTGTCAGAGGTGGAGGGAACGAGGAGAAGTGGGAGACCAAATTGGAGGTGGAAAGATGGAGTAAAAAAGATTTTTGAGTGATTGGGGCCTGAGCATGCAGGAGGGTGAAAGGCGTGCAAGGAATAAAGTGAATTGGAACGATGTGGTATACCGGGGCTGATGTGCTGTCAGTGGATTGAACCAGGGCATGTGAAGTGTCTGGGGTAAACCATGGAAAGTTCTGTGGGGCCTGTATGTGGAAAGGGAGCTGTGGTTTCAGTGCATTATTACATGACAGCTAGAGACTGAGTGTGAACCAATGGGGCCTTTGTTGTCTTTCCTAGCACTACTTCACACACGAGGGGGGAGGGGGTTGTTATTACATGTGTGGTGAGGTGGCGATGGAAATGAATAAAGGCAGACAGTATGAAGTATGTACACGTGTATATATGTATATGTCTGTGTGTGTATATACATGTATACGTTGGGATGTAGAGGTATGTATATTTGCGTGTGTGGACGTGTATGTATATACATATGTATGTGGGTGGGTTGGGCCATTCTTTCGTCTGTTTCTTTGCGCTACCTCGCTAATGCAAGAGACAGCGACAAAGCAAAATAATAATAATATAATATATATAAACATTCATTAAACATGTCAATTTTGGCACTTGTCACCACAAACGTTAACTTAGGTCAAATTTCAAAAGCTCATCTTCATTCAATACAAATATTTTACCTAATTTTACATCACAAACCAAATCTTGACCCATATTTTACACAGCCCTCACTAATATCACCCATCACTCGGATCTTTCACAACAATTAACACTTCCATATACTTTCTCCATCTGTTAATACTCTCAAAAACACACCACAATACCACTGAAAATCACTTCCTCTACACATCTAAATTAATTACTGATAATAAATCTTATGCGCTACATTATCATCTTAAAAAGACCCACTTCCAGTACTTAATACATTTTTGACATCATTCACTAATTCAACATAATATTACCAATGTAATACACCTACTATACAACTAATAAGCTATTATACATTTTTTACATCAACTTATGTAATACACCTACAATATAACTAACAAAAAGCTATTATACATTTTTCACATTAACTTCGAAACCAATTAACCGCAATACATCACCCTACCTCCCTAACACTCAACACAATTAACTTTTTGAGTACTATATAAATTAGAGAAATGTTAAGCAACAGAGCAACCAATGAACAACTTTTATCCTACTGTATTTCAACATTTATACAACTAGATCCTATCACCTTCCTCACTACAAATATGTACATTTCCTACATACAGCCTCTGACCTACATATTACCCTATTACATACCACAAACTCAATCAAAATAAAAAAAAAACAATTAAAAAACAATTATTCCATTATAAATATTTCCCATGATGGAAATTCCACCTTTAAATATATAACTCGACTCAAAGTGCTCATTACTCGTTGAAGATCAAGGAAAACGTAACCCCAAACACCTTCCCCACAAGAAATATGTACATTTCCTACATACAGCTTCTGGCCTACATATTACCATCTCACATGCCACAAACTGGCTATTAAAAGAACAATACATTTAAAAACCAATTACTACATCACCTGCAACATGCACATGATGGAAATTCCACCATTAAATAAATAACTCGACTTAAAGTGTTCATTACTCGTTGAAGATCTGGGAAAACGTAACCCCCATAACGCACACAACTCACTCCTGACCCATTGCCTTCTAAAAACAAAACACAAATACACCAAACGCCACAACCCTTATCTATTTTCACAACAATAAAATGTAAAATACATAAATAGAACCATTTTCTCCCGACGCCGAAGCCACAACAATCCACCATTTGCCTCCCGATCACTACCATCCCCCAAACCCCATCCACTTTACCCTCTGCCCTACGCTCTATTATAACCGTAACCTATTAAATAACACTAATTATACTCAATAACAACTCATACTCATTACAACGTCATTTTTTCTTACCTCTAAGCACTTAATTACCATCCGAAAACACAAGATTTTCCCGGAGACGCCAGTCGTCGCTGGTTATCTGTGTACCATCCACCAAGCCGTGACGTCATTACAGAAACCTTCCCAGAGAAAACTGTGTTCTTATAGCGCTAACTCAACTATAATAGATATATCGTTTTTATTGTCGCAAATGGCTGATAGATGTTGTGGCCTGCCTATACCTGGTGTGGCCCGCCTGCACCGGGTGTGGCCCGCCTACACATGATGTGGACCGCCTACACCAGATGTGGCCCGCATACACCTGGTGTGGCCCGCCTACACATGGTGTGGACCGCCTACACCAGATGTGGCCTGCATACACCTGGTGTGGCCCGCCTACACTGGTGTGGCCCGCCTACAACTGGTGTGGCCCGCCTACAACTGGTGTGGCCCGCGTACACCAGGTGTGGCCCGCCTACACATGGTGTGGACCGCCTACACCAGATGTGGCCTGCATACACCTGGTGTGGCCCGCCTACACTGGTGTGGCCCGCCTACACCATATGTGGCCCGCCTACAGCTGGTGTGGCCCGCGTACACCAGGTGTGGCCCGCGTACACCTGGTGTGGCCCGCCTACACCTGGTGTGGCCCGCCTACAACTGGTGTGGCCCGCGTACACCAGGTGTGGCCCACCTACACATGGTGTGGACCGCTTACACCAGGTGTGGCCCGCCTACACCAGGTGTGGCCCGCCTACACCTGGTGTGGCCCGCCTACACCAGGTGTGGCCCGCCTACACCTGGTGTGGCCCGCCTACAACTGGTGTGGCCCGCGTACACCTGGTGTGGCCCGCCTACACCTGGTGTGGCCCGCCTACACCTGGTGTGGCCCGCCTACACCAGGTGTGGCCCGCCTACACATGGTGTGGACCGCGTACACCTGGTGTGGCCCGCCTACACATGGTGTGGACCGCCTACACCAGGTGTGGGCTACATGTATGGTGGGCTGACCCACTATCATGTTCAACACATTAACTTCGCCATCATTGGTCACACACACACACACACACACCATCATCACAATGTTACCACTCATGTCTCTCCTCATGTTAGCCGAGGTCAAGTTACTACCTCATGACATCATCATACCTCACATTAAGGTCCCGTCTTCTTGAACATCCAGCCTTCAAAAACGAAAATGTATTGTCTCACTTTACCTATTGGTATTATATACATATACAGTAAACAAGTACAACGGTAGACACAGTTATCCCTCCTAAATAAAGTCACTGAACAAATAAAACCATCGTGTATGTGTGTGTGTGTGTGTGTGTGTGTGTGTGTATGTGTGTGTGTGTATGTGTGTGTGTATGTATGTGTGTGTGTGTGTATGTGTGTTTGTGTGTGTTAGTGTGTGTGTGTAGGTAGAGTGGAGTCTCCTTGATGGACTTGGTAGTGAATTGTTAATGCTTCCTCTCAGCCATACCTACCTGACTTGTTTCCTACGACGTATAAAGTCATGCCCATATTTACCTGAACATGATACATATGGCTCCCAACCCAGCATTATTGTAACCACATACATCAAACGTTACTGCCATTCCCATGTAATGTTACACATCAATATCAGTACTATAAGGTCGTCACAGATATCACTATGATGAAATCACATAACATACATCACCTGAATCATAAGGTCACATGATAAACATCACCTGAGTCATAAGGTCACATGATAAACATCACCTGAGTCATAAGGTCACATGATAAACATCACCTGAGTATAAGGTCACATGATAAACATCACCTGAGTCATAAGGTCACATGATAAACATCACCTGAGTCATAAGGTCACAGGATAAACATCACCTGAGTCATAAGGTCACATGATAAACATCACCTGAGTCATAAGGTCACATGATAAACATCACCTGAGTCATAAGGTCACATGATAAACATCACCTGAGTCATAAGGTCACAGGATAAACATCACCTGGTTATACGACCTCGTCAGAGATATCACTAGATTCATAAAATCTCATCACATGTCACAAGGTCACATTAAGCACATCATTGGTTATAAGTTCACATCAAACACATCACTAGAGTCATAAGATCACATCATACACATCACTAGAGTCATAAGGTCACATCAAACATCACTGGAGACGTAAGGTCACATCAAATATCACTATATATATATATATATATATATATATATATATATATATATATATATATCAAATATCATATATATATATATATATATATATATATATATATATATATATATATATATATATATATATATGTATATATATATATGATACAGCGCTGGTGGCTGATTCATGTGAGAAACTGCAGAAGCTGGTGACTGAGTTTGGTAAAGTGTGTGGAAGAAGAAAGTTAAGAGTAAATGTGAATAAGAGCAAGGTTATTAGGTACAGTAGGGTTGAGGGTCAAGTCAATTGGGAGGTGAGTTTGAATGGAGAAAAACTGGAGGAAGTGAAGTGTTTTAGATATCTGGGAGTGGATCTGTCAGCGGATGGAACCATGGAAGCGGAAGTGGATCATAGGGTGGGGGAGGGGGCGAAAATTTTGGGAGCCTTGAAAAATGTGTGGAAGTCGAGAACATTATCTCGGAAAGCAAAAATGGGTATGTTTGAAGGAATAGTGGTTCCAACAATGTTGTATGGTTGCGAGGCGTGGGCTATGGATAGAGTTGTGCGCAGGAGGATGGATGTGCTGGAAATGAGATGTTTGAGGACAATGTGTGGTGTGAGGTGGTTTGATCGAGTAAGTAACGTAAGGGTAAGAGAGATGTGTGGAAATAAAAAGAGCGTGGTTGAGAGAGCAGAAGAGGGTGTTTTGAAATGGTTTGGGCACATGGAGAGAATGAGTGAGGAGAGATTGACCAAGAGGATATATGTGTCGGAGGTGGAGGGAACGAGGAGAAGAGGGAGACCAAATTGGAGGTGGAAAGATGGAGTGAAAAGATTTTGTGTGATCGGGGCCTGAACATGCAGGAGGGTGAAAGGAGGGCAAGGAATAGAGTGAATTGGAGCGATGTGGTATACAGGGGTTGATGTGCTGTCAGTGGATTGAATCAAGGCATGTGAAGCGTCCGGGGTAAACCAAGGAAAGCTGTGTAGGTATGTATATTTGCGTGTGTGGACGTGTGTATGTACATGTGTATGGGGGGGGCTGGGCCATTTCTTTCGTCTGTTTCCTTGCGCTACCTCGCAAACGCGGGAGACAGCGACAAAGTATAAAAAAAAAAAAAAAAAAATATATATATATATATATATATATATATATATATATATATATATATATATATATATATATATATATATATATATATATATATATATATATATATATATATATATATATATATATATAATATATATATATATATATATATATATATATATATATATATATATATATATATATATATATATATATAATCCCTGGGAATAGGGGAGAAAGAATACTTCCCATGTATTCTCTGCGTGTCGTAGAAGGCGACTAAAAGGGAAGGGAGCGGGGGGCTGGAAATCCTCCCCTCTCATTTTTTTTTTTCCAAAAGAAGGGGGTTGTTATTCCATGTGTGGCAAGGTGGCGATGGGAACAAATAAAGGCAGACAGTATGAATTATGTACATGTGTATATATGTATATGTCTGTGTGTATATATATGTGTACATTGAGATGTATAGGTATGTATATGTACGTGTGTGGACGTGTATGTATATACATGTGTACGTGGGTGGGTTGGGCATTCTTTCGTCTGTTTCCTTGCGCTACCTCACTAACACGGGAGACAGCGACAAAGCAAAATACATAAATAAATAAATGATTTTGAAAATAAAACACTCAAGTAATGCTCCAAATCACACACTGTAACTCTTACTGTCTTTTCTAAACTTTATGTAGCAGTGAAGAACAAAATCACTCAATATCCAAAGCCACTTTCAATGCGCAGCTAAATGAGTAACTTCCTGTGGTTATGGTCGCTGGGATGGGTTAATATGGAAGCAAATGCACACAGTGCTCAGCTTTCCAGCAACTGAATATAAACATGAAACCCAAACAATCACATATGGCTGGAAAACATTAAAATTATGATAAATATTAGCTGCTATGTGAAATTAGGTGAAGATTTTATAGATTTTGCTTGATGTGATAAGATCACGAAATATGTCATATTCAATAAAAAAAAGTAACAGAAAAAACAGTGTATGCCTTAATAATGTTCTAAGGAGCTGGTAAAACAATGTTTGGCAAATTTATTTTACAGCCAATCATCAACAATATGGTCTCACAAACTGATAGGCATCTTAAATAGCAATCGAATAAAGTTGAGGAACTATTTCTTCCTTATGAAATGAAGGAAAATCATAAAAGAATGATAAAGCAACCAAGTAACATGTGATATAGGCCTGAACTTAATCAGGGGCAAATAAGAAATTTGTGGTGGTACCATAATGGTAACATAACAGCACGCATTTAAAGCAACATGTTGTTGACATTTCCTCAGGCAATGGTGCCACCTTATTGTATATATAATGTTTTGATGATATATATATCAAGAACAAATCTGTTCAGTTCCACATATCTCTGAAGCTATGCGGAAATGTTTCATTTACTTTATCCCCACATTTTCCATAATCTTCATTGCCCTCCCCACTATTACATATTCATTATCAATCCATTAATCTATGTCACTATGTTTCATCAATACCCTTCTAAAACACTTGCGCTGGGCATTAACAGCTAACTGACATGCTTTTCTTCCACTTCCATACGTTAGTTCTGTTGCGTGTTTATAAGGTCTATCATTACAAAAGAGTGAGGTACTACGTTTCACGCATTAGATTCACGGCACCAATAATCCAAAGCTGTACAATGTAGCAACACCATCAAGTAAATGTATTTCATTAACATTTGTAAGGTTATCAGGTGGTGGCCTAAATCCAATGGGGGTCGAATGGTACTAATGAAGCTGAGGACAGCGACCAGTCAGAACCATCGGCATCAACCAAGACAATAGTAAACTTTCATGTCTGTCTACATGAGGTTTTTCAGTCCGCATTGGGCAACATAGACAGTACCAGAGAGACTTAGTCTTAGAACAATAAAACCGGAAGGTGTGAAGAAATTTCTCGCTCGAGGGATGAAACTTGACGTCAACTATGGCATAAAGCCCAAATAACGAACTAACCTCAAGGTTCAGTTACAGTCAGCATTGGCCCTCCATGGATCCCCATAGGTATTAGACTGTGTGGTGACTGTTTACTATCGACTTTGTACTGAGTGGTGACTGTTTACTATCGACTTTCTCCTGTGTGGCGACTGTTTACTATCAACTTTGTCCTGAGTGGTGACTGTTTACTATCGACTTTCTCCTGTGTGGTGACTGTTTACTATCGACTTTGTACTGAGTGGTGACTGTTTACTATCGACTTTCTCCTGTGTGGTGACTGTTTACTATCAACTTTGTCCTGTGTGGTGACTGTTTACTATCGACTTTGTCCTGTGTGGCGACTGTTTACTATCAACTTTGTCCTGTGTGGTGACTGTTTACTATCGACTTTGTCCTGTGTGGTGACTGTTTACTATCGACTTTGTCCTGTGTGGTGACTGTTTACTATCGACTTTGTCCTGAGTGGTGACTGTTTACTATCGACTTTGTCCTGTGTGGTGACTGTTTACTATCAACTTTGTCCTGAGTGGTGACTGTTTACTATCGACTTTGTCCTGTGTGGTGACTGTTTACTATCGACTTTGTACTGAGTGGTGACTGTTTACTATCGACTTTGTCCTGTGTGGTGACTGTTTACTATCGACTTTGTACTGAGTGGTGACTGTTTACTATCGACTTTGTCCTGAGTGGTGACTGTTTACTATCGACTTTGTACTGAGTGGTGACTGTTTACTATCAACTTTGTCCTGTGTGGTGACTGTTTACTATCGACTTTGTACTGAGTGGTGACTGTTTACTATCAACTTTGTCCTGTGTGGTGACTGTTTACTATCAACTTTGTCCTGTGTGGCGACTGTTTACTATGAGGTGCCGGTCGCACTTGGGGGCCCTTATTCCAAGTCTACATTCACAGGCTCATTTACCTACGAGCGGTTAGTTTAGGGTGGATTTGGACCTGGATGAGCGAAATGGATACAAATTAGAACTCAACTTGATTACGCTGGGTGACGTGTGGTTATGCCCGATCACTTTATAAGGGCCATGGAAGAACGGTGCCTCGTCAAGATGCAAAGACAGAAAACCACGACATCTACATTTCTTTAATAGCCTATGGCTTTAGTTCACTTACTACCTATATATCACATCACTCGCCATGTAATTTGTATTAAGAAACTGGAAAATAGATCCATTACCTTGGTCATTTTGAGAAGGGGATGAAATTCTCCGGCCAGCCAGCGTGTGTTGTTATGTTTGGGTCAGCTGGCCTTGAACGACGAGCCTAAATTATTTCTTTATTTATATATTACAATGATATAATAAACCTTCAAAATGTATCTATCAAGATTCTACAATTTATTTATTATAAGGAAAATGATAAAAAGTCCTTTATATGGGTTATTTAGCTTTCGTCTCTTATTAAGGCATTTACTATCCTACCATTGTAGATAAAGATGATTGGCAGTCGTATCCCTCCACCGCTCTCAATACTCTAAACATATTTCATAAAACGGTGTCAATAATGTTTTTGTTAAAGTA
This sequence comes from Panulirus ornatus, assembly GCF_036320965.1. Classification (NCBI taxonomy): domain Eukaryota; kingdom Metazoa; phylum Arthropoda; class Malacostraca; order Decapoda; family Palinuridae; genus Panulirus; species Panulirus ornatus. The sequence goes on along the minus strand of NC_092268.1, from coordinate 995,637 downwards.
GATAACCAATTTGTAATTGCGTATCTGCTTATGTATTAGTTTATGACAAGTGATGTCTTCGCACGAGCCAAATTCCTTGGTGCTGTCCTCTTTCACAGTTTCATAACTCAATTTATTCCATCCATACACTCTTCTTACTAGATATTTACTTGTCTAGATTATTTATATCATTTGTTTTCTTATAAAAGTTCATGATAAGGCTGTACGCTGTTTATTAAACTGGGTTAGAAGCCTTAAAGATTCTGATCAAGTTACCCTTTACTCGTCTCTCATCCCTAGTGGACACATTTATGGCCTCTTATCTCTCACTGTAGCTCGGCTATCATCCTGGTATCATCTACCTTGCCTTCTTCTAGACCCCCTCTATCTCTTCCTCTAATTTTGGCCCTAAGTTATGAGCAGTTGATTTGAATACTTTCTTCTTCATCTATTTTAACAAGTAGACTATACACTTTGGACTCCTCTTAAGTCCTTGAAACACAGATATATTCCTGAAACTTTATTTCCCTCTGGATGATATTAATATCAAAGCATTCTTTCACAATGTCCCAATCACTTTACTCTCCATTTACTCAAGTTCAGTTTCGTCAAAATATTCTAGACCTCTTGTTCAGTTGTGGTCGAGGGAAGGTATAGGGGGGAAAAAAAGGAGTTTTGAAAGCATTGAATAGGGACAGAGTGAGAAAAGGGAAAGTACAGGGAAAGGCTTTCTTGTTCCTTTATCGTGTGGGAGGCAGTAAGCACTTGGTTGAGTTTTACCACTTTACTCTCCATTTACTCAATTTATTCCATCCATACACTCTTCTTACTAGATAATTACTTGTCTAGATTATTTATATCATTTTTTTTCTTATAAAAGTTCATGATAAGGCTGTACGCTGTTTATTAAACTGGGTTAGAAGCCTTAAAGATTCTGATCAAGTTACCCTTTACTCGTCTCTCATCCCTAGTGGACACATTTATGGCCTCTTATCTCTCACTGTAGCTCGGCTATCATCCTGGTATCATCTACCTTGCCTTCTTCTAGACCCCCTCTATCTCTTCCTCTAATTTTGGCCCTAAGTTATGAGCAGTTGATTTGAATACTTTCTTCTTCATCTATTTTAACAAGTAGACTATACACTTTGGACTCCTCTTAAGTCCTTGAAACACAGATATATTCCTGAAACTTTATTTCCCTCTGGATGATATTAATATCAAAGCATTCTTTCACAATGTCCCAATCACTTTACTCTCCATTTACTCAAGTTCAGTTTCGTCAAAATATTCTAGACCTCTTGTTCAGTTGTGGTCGAGGGAAGGTATAGGGGGGAAAAAAAGGAGTTTTGAAAGCATTGAATAGGGACAGAGTGAGAAAAGGGAAAGTACAGGGAAAGGCTTTCTTGTTCCTTTATCGTGTGGGAGGCAGTAAGCACTTGGTTGAGTTTTACCACTTTACTCTCCATTTACTCAAGTTCAGTTTCGTTAAAATATTCCAGACCAATTGTTCAGTTGTGGTCGAGGGAAGGTATAGGGGAAAAAAGGAGTTTTGAAAGCATTGAATAGGGACAGAACGAGAAAAGGGAAACTACAGGGAGGGAGTAAGCACTTGGTTGAGTTGTACTGGAGGAGGTGTACTAGAGTTTACTGTAACCATTGCAAGTGTTAGGTGACAGAAAAGGTTGTGAATGTCCCCTTGTTAGCAGAGGAAAAGGTTGTGATTGTCCTCTTGTTAGCAGAGGAAAAGGTTGCTTTGTCCCCTTGTTAGCAGAGGAAAAGGTTGTGATTGTCCCCTTGTTAGCAGAGGAAAAGGTTGTGATTGTCCTCTTGTTAGCAGAGGAAAAGGTTGCTTTGTCCCCTTGTTAGCAGAGGAAAAGGTTGTGATTGTCCTCTTGTTAGCAGAGGAAAAGGTTGTGATTGTCCCCTTGTTAGCAGAGGAAAAGGTTGTGATTGTCCCCTTGTTAGCAGAGGAAAAGGTTGTGAATGTCCCCTTGTTAGCAGAGGAAAAGGTTGTGATTGTCCTCTTGTTAGCAGAGGAAAAGGTTGTGATTGTCCCCTTGTTAGCAGAGGAAAAGGTTGTGATTGTCCCCTTGTTAGCAGAGGAAAAGGTTGTGATTGTCCCCTTGTTAGCAGAGGAAAAGGTTGTGATTGTCCCCTTGTTAGCAGAGGAAAAGGTTGTGATTGTCCCCTTGTTAGCAGAGGAAAAGGTTGTGATTGTCCCCTTGTTAGCAGAGGAAAAGGTTGTGATTGTCCTCTTGTTAGCAGAGGAAAAGGTTGTGATTGTCCCCTTGTTAGCAGAGGAAAAGGTTGTGATTGTCCCCTTGTTAGCAGAGGAAAAGGTTGTGATTGTCCCCTTGTTAGCAGAGGAAAAGGTTGTGATTGTCCCCTTGTTAGCAGAGGAAAAGGTTGTGATTGTCCCCTTGTTAGCAGAGGAAAAGGTTGTGATTGTCCCCTTGTTAGCAGAGGAAAAGGTTGTGATTGTCCCCTTGTTAGCAGAGGAAAAGGTTGTGATTGTCCCCTTGTTAGCAGAGGAAAAGGTTGTGATTGTCCCCTTGTTAGCAGAGGAAAAGGTTGTGATTGTCCCCTTGTTAGCAGAGGAAAAGGTTGTGATTGTCCCCTTGTTAGCAGAGGAAAAGGTTGTGATTGTCCCCTTGTTAGCAGAGGAAAAGGTTGTGATTGTCCCCTTGTTAGCAGAGGAAAAGGTTGTGATTGTCCCCTTGTTAGCAGAGGAAAAGGTTGTGATTGTCCCCTTGTTAGCAGAGGAAAAGGTTGTGATTGTCCCCTTGTTAGCAGAGGAAAAGGTTGTGATTGTCCCCTTGTTAGCAGAGGAAAAGGTTGTGATTGTCCCCTTGTTAGCAGAGGAAAAGGTTGTGATTGTCCCCTTGTTAGCAGAGGAAAAGGTTGTGATTGTCCCCTTGTTAGCAGAGGAAAAGGTTGTGATTGTCCCCTTGTTAGCAGAGGAAAAGGTTGTGATTGTCCCCTTGTTAGCAGAGGAAAAGGTTGTGATTGTCCCCTTGTTAGCAGAGGAAAAGGTTGTGATTGTCCCCTTGTTAGCAGAGGAAAAGGTTGTGATTGTCCCCTTGTTAGCAGAGGAAAAGGTTGTGATTGTCCCCTTGTTAGCAGAGGAAAAGGTTGTGATTGTCCCCTTGTTAGCAGAGGAAAAGGTTGTGATTGTCCCCTTGTTAGCAGAGGAAAAGGTTGTGATTGTCCCCTTGTTAGCAGAGGAAAAGGTTGTGATTGTCCCCTTGTTAGCAGAGGAAAAGGTTGTGATTGTCCCCTTGTTAGCAGAGGAAAAGGTTGTGATTGTCCCCTTGTTAGCAGAGGAAAAGGTTGTGATTGTCCCTTGTTAGCAGAGGAAAAGGTTGTGATTGTCCCCTTGTTAGCAGAGGAAAAGGTTGTGATTGTCCCCTTGTTAGCAGAGGAAAAGGTTGTGATTGTCCCCTTGTTAGCAGAGGAAAAGGTTGTGATTGTCCCCTTGTTAGCAGAGGAAAAGGTTGTGATTGTCCCCTTGTTAGCAGAGGAAAAGGTTGTGATTGTCCCCTTGTTAGCAGAGGAAAAGGTTGTGATTGTCCCCTTGTTAGCAGAGGAAAAGGTTGTGATTGTCCCCTTGTTAGCAGAGGAAAAGGTTGTGATTGTCCCCTTGTTAGCAGAGGAAAAGGTTGATTGTCCCCTTGTTAGCAGAGGAAAAGGTTGCTTTGTCCCCTTGTTAGCAGAGGAAAAGGTTGTGATTGTCCCCTTGTTAGCAGAGGAAAAGGTTGCTTTGTCCCCTTGTTAGCAGAGGAAAAGGTTGTGATTGTCCCCTTGTTAGCAGAGGAAAAGGTTGTGATTGTCCTCTTGTTAGCAGAGGAAAAGGTTGCTTTGTCCCCTTGTTAGCAGAGGAAAAGGTTGTGATTGTCCCCTTGTTAGCAGAGGAAAAGGTTGTGATTGTCCCCTTGTTAGCAGAGGAAAAGGTTGTGATTGTCCCCTTGTTAGCAGAGGAAAAGGTTGTGATTGTCCCCTTGTTAGCAGAGGAAAAGGTTGCTTTGTCCCCTTGTTAGCAGAGGAAAAGGTTGTGATTGTCCCCTTGTTAGCAGAGGAAAAGGTTGTGATTGTCCCCTTGTTAGCAGAGGAAAAGGTTGCTTTGTCCCCTTGTTAGCAGAGGAAAAGGTTGTGATTGTCCCCTTGTTAGCAGAGGAAAAGGTTGTGATTGTCCCCTTGTTAGCAGAGGAAAAGGTTGTGATTGTCCCCTTGTTAGCAGAGGAAAAGGTTGTGATTGTCCCCTTGTTAGCAGAGGAAAAGGTTGTGATTGTCCCCTTGTTAGCAGAGGAAAAGGTTGTGATTGTCCCCTTGTTAGCAGAGGAAAAGGTTGTGATTGTCCCCTTGTTAGCAGAGGAAAAGGTTGTGATTGTCCCCTTGTTAGCAGAGGAAAAGGTTGTGATTGTCCCCTTGTTAGCAGAGGAAAAGGTTGTGATTGTCCCCTTGTTAGCAGAGGAAAAGGTTGTGATTGTCCCCTTGTTAGCAGAGGAAAAGGTTGTGATTGTCCCCTTGTTAGCAGAGGAAAAGGTTGTGATTGTCCCCTTGTTAGCAGAGGAAAAGGTTGTGATTGTCCCCTTGTTAGCAGAGGAAAAGGTTGTGATTGTCCCCTTGTTAGCAGAGGAAAAGGTTGTGATTGTCCCCTTGTTAGCAGAGGAAAAGGTTGTGATTGTCCCCTTGTTAGCAGAGGAAAAGGTTGTGATTGTCCCCTTGTTAGCAGAGGAAAAGGTTGTGATTGTCCCCTTGTTAGCAGAGGAAAAGGTTGTGATTGTCCCCTTGTTAGCAGAGGAAAAGGTTGTGATTGTCCCCTTGTTAGCAGAGGAAAAGGTTGTGATTGTCCCCTTGTTAGCAGAGGAAAAGGTTGTGATTGTCCCCTTGTTAGCAGAGGAAAAGGTTGTGATTGTCCCCTTGTTAGCAGAGGAAAAGGTTGTGATTGTCCCCTTGTTAGCAGAGGAAAAGGTTGCTTTGTCCCCTTGTTAGCAGAGGAAAAGGTTGTGATTGTCCCCTTGTTAGCAGAGGAAAAGGTTGTGATTGTCCCCTTGTTAGCAGAGGAAAAGGTTGTGATTGTCCCCTTGTTAGCAGAGGAAAAGGTTGTGATTGTCCCCTTGTTAGCAGAGGAAAAGGTTGTGATTGTCCCCTTGTTAGCAGAGGAAAAGGTTGTGATTGTCCCCTTGTTAGCAGAGGAAAAGGTTGCTTTGTCCCCTTGTTAGCAGAGGAAAAGGTTGTGATTGTCCCCTTGTTAGCAGAGGAAAAGGTTGTGATTGTCCCCTTGTTAGCAGAGGAAAAGGTTGTGATTGTCCCCTTGTTAGCAGAGGAAAAGGTTGTGATTGTCCCTCTTGTTAGCAGAGGAAAAGGTTGTGATTGTCCCCTTGTTAGCAGAGGAAAAGGTTGTGATTGTCCCCTTGTTAGCAGAGGAAAAGGTTGTGATTGTCCCCTTGTTAGCAGAGGAAAAGGTTGTGATTGTCCCCTTGTTAGCAGAGGAAAAGGTTGCTTTGTCCCCTTGTTAGCAGAGGAAAAGGTTGTGATTGTCCCCTTGTTAGCAGAGGAAAAGGTTGTGATTGTCCCCTTGTTAGCAGAGGAAAAGGTTGTGATTGTCCCCTTGTTAGCAGAGGAAAAGGTTGCTTTGTCCCCTTGTTAGCAGAGGAAAAGGTTGCTTTGTCCCCTTGTTAGCAGAGGAAGGAGTTGGGAAATACGCGTCTCAGAGCCAGTAGACTTGTCGACTGCTCCAGATGGCAAGATTGGGACTACCAGTACTCTTTTGGTGTTGGTGTCAACCTTGTTATGCTCACAGGTCATGGTGTTGGACTAGTGGCAGCCTAGGTCAATGCCAATGGCCAATGGGGTGTCACGAAAAAGCCGTTGATTGGTGGAAGTCATGATGTGAGGAGGGGGTTGACCTCCCAATTTAAAGGTTGGGGTCAGCGACCAGTGGGAAAGTCTACCTGGGTCACATGAGGCTAATGTATTTGAGACATCCATGAGTCGCTGTCAAAGAGATTTGCTGGACATATGTGCCACAAAACAATAGTACTATGCTATTCCCTAACTCGATCCTTTCTTTTGGATGAACATTAGGGCAACGGTGAGGTAAAGGCTTCTGTTGGATGGGCAGCTAGTGCTGGTAAGGTATGGGAGAGTGGCAGAAGGTCTGGTCAAATTTTATCAATGGTGGCTGTAGAATGCAAGAGACAAGAGGATAGACATTATTTTGTAGTTGTAAGATGCAGCTGGGCGAGTGGAAAGGAGGTATTATGACAACAGCAGGGCAAGGGGAATGTCGGGTTGAGGATGGAAGGATGGCAAATGTCAATGTGTGAACTATGTCCAGCTCTCTCTCTCTCTCAGTCATTCTGAGAGTCACTACATTAATGGATATTCTTGAATGTCGAATGTGTCCTTTGCTGTGATTTCTGACTGAGGATCACACTTGGGAAATGTGGAGAACACACAAATGCTTTGTGGGAAAAGAGAAAGGTACAGCAGCTCGGGGCGAGATGCTGTAAGTGGTGCAGGGTTAGATGAGGTGAGTTGAGGCGAGTTAGGAGTCCTGTGGTTCTGGTGGCAATGCAAGAGTTGTGAGGTAAAGTGCCTCATGGCTCTGGGGCAGGAGTCCAGGAGGAAAGATTGTCCCCTGGAACTTCTACAGGAGGAAGGTGCCGAGGTTATGCAGCAGGAGAGGAGGCGTTGAAGAGATCTAAATCCCCTTTAGCGTCTTTAAAGGCCTTTACAGGGGAATAGTGGCATCTGAAGGGAAAGAGACAATTTAAAAGTTTACTTAAAAGACCCTTTAGGGGTGCCAAAGTTCAATACAGTTGCATAGTTGCATACAAAAATTAAAAGACAAATCAAAAGTTTAATTCAAATCCCCTTTGGCGGCACCAAAGGCAATTACAGGGGCATAGAGGCATCCAAAAGCAAAGAAACAAATGGAAAGTTTTCTTTAATGCCACTTTGGGGATGCCAAAGGGCAAGAGAATTGCGTGGAGGCATCCAAAAATTTAGAGGAAAATTGAATGATTAATCTAAATCCCCTTTGGCGTATTCAAAGGCCTTTACAGGGGAATAGTGGCATCTGAAAGGAAAGAGACAAATCAAAAGTTTACTTAAAAGACCGTTTAGGGGTGCCAAAGTCCAATACACTTGCATGATGTCATCCAAAAATAACAAGACATATTAACGGTTTACTTTAAATCCCCTTTGAAGCCGCCAAAGGCAATTACAGGGGCATAGAGGCATCAAAAGGGAAAGAAACATTTGGAAAGCTTACTTTAATGCCACTTTGGGGATGCCAAAGGGCAAGAGAATTGCGGTGAGGCATTCAAAAATTTAGATGAAAATTGAAGGATTAATCTAAATCCCCTTTGGCGTCTTCAAAGGCCTTTACAGGGGAATACTGGCATATGAAGGGAAAGAGAGAAATCAAAAGTTTACTTAAAAGACCGTTTAGAGGTGCCAAAGTCCAATACAGTTGCATGATGTCATCTAAAAATAAAAAGACAAATTAACGGTTTACTTTAAATCCCCTATGGAGCCGCCAAAGGCAATTACAGGGGCATATAGGCATCAAAAGGGAAAGAAATATTTGGAAAGCTTACTTTAAAGCCACTTTGGGGAAGCTAAAGGGCAAGAGAATTGCGGTGAGGCATCCAAAAATTTAGAGGAAAATTGAAGGATTAATCTAAATCCCCTTTGGCGTCTTTAAAGGCCTTTACAGGGGAATAGTGGCATCTAAAGGGAAAGAGACAAATTAAAAGTTTCTTTAAAAGACCGTTTAGGGGTGCCAAAGTCCAATACAGTTGCATGATGTTTTCCAAAAATAAAAAGAGAAATTAAGGGTTAAGTTTAAATTCCCTTTGGAGCCGCCAAAGGCAATTACAGGGGCATAGAGGCATCAAAAGGGAAAGAAAGATTTGGAAAGCTTAATTTAATGCCACTTTGGGGATGCCAAAGGGCAAGAGAATTGCGGTGAGGAATCCTAAAATTTAGAGGAAAATTGAAGGATTAATCCCCTTTGGCGTCTTCAAAGGCCTTTACAGCGGAATACTGGCATCTGAAGGGAAAGACACAATTTAAAAGTTTTCTTAAAAGATCGTTTAGGGGTGCCAAGGTCCAACACAGTTGCATGGTGGCATCCAAAAATAAAGACAAATTAACGGTTAACTTTAAATCCCCTTTGGCGCCGCTAAAGGCAATTACAGGGGCATAGAGGCATCAAAAGGGAAAGAAACATTTGGAAAGCTTAATTTAATGCCACTTTGGGGATGCCAAAGGGCAAGAGAATTGCGTGGAGGTATCCAAAATTTTAAGAGGAAAATTGAAGTATTAATCTAAATCCCCTTTGGCGTCTTCAAAGGCCTTTATAGGGGAATAGTGGCATCTGAAGGGAAAGAGACAAATCAAAAGTTTATAAAAGACCGTTTAGGGGTGCCAAAGTCCAATACACTTGCATGATGTCATCCAAAAATAACAAGACATGTTAACGTTTTACTTTAAATCCCCTTTGGAGACGCCAAAGGCAATTACAGGGGCATAGAGGCATCAAAAGGGAAAGAAACATTTAGAAAGTTTACTTTAATGCCACTTTGGGGATGCCAAAGGGCAAGAAAATTGCGGTGAGGCATCCAAAAATTTAGAGGAAAATTAAAGGATTAATCTAAATCCCCTTTGGCGTCTTCAAAAGCCTTTACAGGGGAATACTGGCATCTGAAGGGAAAGAGACAAATCAAAAGTTTACTTAAAAGACCGTTTAGGGGTGCCAAAGTCCAATACAGTTGCATGATGTCTTCCAAAAATAAAAAGAGAAATTAACGGTTAAGTTTAAATTCCCTTTGGAGCCGCCAAAGGTAATTACAGCGGCATAGAGGCATCAAAAGGGAAAGAAACATTTGGAAAGCTTAATTTAATGCCACTTTGGGGATGCCAAAGGGGAAGAGAATTGCGGTGAGGAATCCCAAAATTTAGAGGAAAATTGAAGGATTAATCTAAATCCCCTTTGGCGTCTTCAAAGGCCTTTACAGCGGAATACTGGCATCTGAAGGGAAAGACACAATTTAAAAGTTTACTTAAAAGATCGTTTAGTGGTGCCAAGGTCCAACACAGTTGCATGGTGGCATCCAAGAATAAAAAGACAAATTAACGGTTAACTTTAAATCCCCTTTGGCGGCGCCAAAGGCAATTACAGGGGCATAGAGGCATGAAAAGGGAAAGAAACATTTGGAAAGCTTACTTTAATGCCACTTTCGGGATGCCAAAGGACAAGAGAATTGCGTGGAGGTACCCAGATTTTAAGAGGAAAATTGAAGGATTAATCTAAATCCCCTTTGGCGTCTTCAAAGGCCTTTACAGGGGAATAGTGGCATCTGAAGGGAAAGAGACAAATCAAAAGTTTACTTAAAAGACCGTTTAGGGGTGCCAAAGTCCAATACACTTGCATGATGTCATCCAAAAATAAAAAGACATATTAACGGTTTATTTTAAATCCCCTTTGGAGCCGCCAAAGGCAATTACAGGGGCATAGAGGCATCAAAAGGGAAAGAAACATTTAGAAAGTTTACTTTAATGCCACTTTGGGGATGCCAAAGGGCAAGAGAATTGCGGTGAGGCATCCAAAAATTTAGAGGAAAATTGAAGGATTAATCTAAATCCCCTTTGGCGTCTTCAAAAGCCTTTACAGGGGAATAAGGGCATCTAAAGGGAAAGAGACAATTTAAAAGTTTACTTAAAAGACCGTTTAGGGGTGCCAAGGTCCAATACAGTTGCATGGTGGCATCCAAAAATAAAAAGACAAATTAACGGTTTACTTTAAATCCCCTTTGGCGCCGCCAAAGGCAATTACAGGGGCATAGAGGCATCAAAAGGGAAAGAAACATTTGGAAAGCTTACTTTAATGCCACTTTGGGGATGCCAAAGGGCAAGAGAATTGCGTGGAGGCATCCAAAATTTTAGAGGAAAATTGAAGGATTCATCTAAATCCCCTTTGGCGTCTTCAAAGGCCTTTACAGGGGAATACTGGCATCTGAAGGGAAAGAGACAATTTAAAAGTTTACTTAAAAGACCGTTTAGGGGTGCCAAAGTCCAATACAGTTACATGGTGGCATCCAAAATTAAAAAGACAAATCAAAGGTTTATTTTAAATCCCCTTTGGATCCGCCAAAGGTAATTAGAGGTGCATAGAGGCATCAAAAGGGAAAGAAACATTTGGAAAGCTTACTTTAATGCCACTTTGGGGATGCCAAAGAGCAAGAGAATTGCGT